>NC_071668.1:66083218-66383218 GCF_028554725.1 Zeugodacus cucurbitae | reverse complement strand
TTATAATCCCTGTTAAAGTCATGTAACAGGTTCTTTGTGTATTTGTCATTTCTAAACGAATCCAAAGAAGTCCAATTAATATATGCGAGCTTGTAGGTTCCAGAAATTATGTTCCAATATCTCTACTCCCTAAAATGAGAATCTCTGCCTCTTGATGACTTTGTACAGCCAACTCCCCAACATTCCAAAAAACAAATTTCTAAAAAAGCTGAATCGCTTAATTCATAGTTTAACGCACAAGAAAAACATTTATCGAAATGAGGTGCTCAGATCATTTTCTTCATTTTGATTTTTAAAAACCTTGTCAGCGATAAAGAGAGTGTAGTTTATGGTTTATGAAATTGCTATATACATATATTTTCAGTGAAGTATGTGTCTAGTTTTTCAATGAATCGAGCAACTCAAATAAAGTGATTAGAGAAATGTGACAAGATTATAGATTAAACTACCTGAAATATTATTTTAGTATATCGAGCTTTCTGGAGTTCATTTTGGGCCAACTATAAAGAAAGTTATCTGTAAAGATTTTTTGGTCAGATAAGAACGATAAACCCCCTAAAAATTATAAATTCATAAATTATAGTCTTGTTTATGCTTCCAGTTTACCAAATTTCCACAAGACTTAAATAACTTGAAGAGCTTTTGTGGACTTTTTCGTCAATATTGTTGAGAGAGCTAGGGCTGCCGGTTTCAATAGTACTAACTATAAGCTTTGATCATAGAAAGTCTTATATTTTGCATTATAGTGTGATATCACAAGTGATATACTATTTCCTTCATACATTATCACAATTTCTGGTACTTAACTTAAAATTTGTCCATCAAAAGCTTTTAGGGTATTTTTATTCTCAACTATCTTTGAAATATTGTTATCTATGTGTTATTTATCCATAGTATTCCAATATAATTTTCCTATATAATGTGATTAATCTCCGAAACTAGCTTTTATTGAGTGCTCTAAAAGCTTTTATGCAGCTTTAAGCTTCTACAATCAACTTTGAGTCGTGTCCACTAGATGGCGCGTAGTATCACTTTAAAAATTAATACAACAATGCTAATTATTTTCTAAAATAATTCTATCTCTATTTGTCAAATAGACCCACATAATTAAAACTAAGCGAGGCATTTCACGAAATTCATAATGCAAAATTTGCAATAAAATTTTATGCAATTTCATTTTCATGCAATTTCATATGCCACACTTCACACGCCAACCGCTATGCCTAATCGCCACTTGATCTCTGAACGCATTTATATAATTATTTTCAAACAAACTCATATTACCAGCACTAGCGCACGCTCTCTAATCTCAAACGGCAAACCCAATAAAAGCACTGATTTGTGTTTAATAAAGCAAAAATTATAATTTTTGTTATCCGAAATGCCGGCTTAGTTTTTAGTAATTACAAAATCAAATTAAAGGCCAATGCATAGACATGGTCACCATATTAATGCAATACAAAGGAATTGCACACTTGTGTTGGTGTGTGTGCTTGTGAAGTATTGCTTTTGTATGTGTTTGTATATGTAGGCACATGCGCTTTTAAATGACTACAACCCAGCTGAATAGCAATTAATTAATTTTACAATTATTGTGAGCAAAAGAGCGCATGCACACAGGCACACTCTAGCTCATACATATATGCTTACATAAATACTATGTGACGAAGTGCGGCTCATAGTGTCGCAACTCCCGTTATCATTTATCCAGCTATTTATACTGCATATATATATAAATAAAACTAGGTGTGGCGTTTTTGCATATGAAATTGTAAACGCTACTACTAAAGAGCTTCCTTGTCACTCTCCTCTCGGTTCAAAAGTGCTTTACATCGCATTGGCCAGCGGTCAGTGGAGTTTAGAGGCCAGTTTGTTGATGTCAAAAGGCATTGTAGGCCGTTAGAGTTGGCGATTTTATGGCATAGGGATGTATAGCACAGGAAGTGTATATATACGCATAATAGGGTGGTTCTTAAAAATTCTCAATTTTTTTTAGAGATTTAGAAATTTTTAGAGTCTCATACTCGGCAACGTTATTTGCAGAGACGAAGGTGTAATATTCGATTTTTATAGCATAGTGCCATACATATGCATGTTAGGGTGGTTCTTAAAAAATCTTAAATTTGAAATTTTTAAAGTATTATACTCGCAAATGATATTTACAAAGGCGAAGCTGTAATATTCGATTTTTATAGCATAGTGCCATACATATGCATGTTAGGGTGGATCTTAAAAAATCTTAAATTTGAGATTTTTAAAGTATTATACTCGCAAATGATATTTAAAAAGGCGAAGGTGTAATATTCGAGTTTCTTTTTCATTTGAAGATATTTAAGTATTGTAGCACTGCTTTGAAATTTGAGATTAACCTTCGAAGGCTCGAAAAAATATTTCTTTTATACTTTTTTAATAAAAAAACGTGAAATCAATACTTCAGTCGACTTAAATGGCACCTAAAAAGCATAATCAAGTCAGTATAGTGTTGAGATGGATTTTTTTCGCTGATAGGTCAAAGTTCACCATACCTTAAACGTCTCGAAAATTTATGTTTACCCCTTGAAGAGTCGAAGAAAGTATTATAAATTATATTATTACTAAAAATCATTACTATAGCAGACTAAAAAGTCAGTTTTAGCATTTAATCACGATTGTGGAAAATTAGGGTGGTTTGTCTCTAGCGGGGACAAAGTTCATAATAACCTAAAAACTTCTAAATTTCAAAAGCAGTGGCTTTAATATCAATATTTTATGTCGATTTGGAGTTTTATTCAAGATTTAGATTTTAGATTTTTTAGATTTGCTTTAAACCGTAATTTCGATTTCTTTAGCACCACCCTAATGCGCATATGGTACATTTAGCCATAGTATATGGCGTATATATCCACTTTAACACAATTTATATTTTGTTAATTTATTTCAATTCGTGCCAAAAACTTTAAAAGCAATGTAAATAATGCTACACACAACAACAACAACAACGACAATACTATTAAGCCAGGATAACTCAACACAACAACAATAACAATAACGTCAGCTGAAAAATGCCAAAATACAATAATCGGATTGTTTTAAGGGCACAGGCAGCTGTAAATACATGCATATAACTTTCAATTTGCATAACAAACAACATAACAACAACAACATATATGTCTAAGTGTATGCGTGCGCCTGTCACATAAGTGCCGTTTGCTCCGCCGCTCCGGTTATAATGTTAAATATTTTGAAATAATAATAAACACAAAAAGCGTTGCATATGTTGATTTTAAATAATAATTAAGCCTAAGGCCGAGTCCAATGTAGGCTGCAAGTGCTCCCAGCTGAATATTTTATTACGCTCGCCTAAACACATTCACACACTCAACTAAACACTGAACGCGGAATGCGTGCGAATTTCATGCACTTACGCATGCAGCGGTCACACACACACACACACATACACACTCAAACTTATACAATCACACACGCACACTCATACATCGCTAACATTTCGCTTTGAAAGCGCTTTAGTGGCTTGCTGTTGTTTAGTGCCGTGACATATATAATAGCCAAACACAATGAAATTGCAATAAAATGGAAATGTTGCGGCTTTTGGCGTAACCTCATAATAATAACAATAATAGCAACAACAAAAAAAAAACAAAATGTTAGCAATTTTCCGGTTACAAAAGCATTAAAATTATTATGAAACGTTTTTGTATTTTCATTTTTGCGCGAGTTGTGACTTCACAAAATTCATATGAATTGTTATTAGAAAAGCCAAAATTTAGTATGTGGCACAATTATGGTGTGCTTTATGCAACTTAAATTAAATTGCCATAAAAATAAATTTTAATTGGTTAAATTAATTAGAATGCATAGCGGTGTTGCTGGTTAACTGTTTAGACTGAATTTTATGAACTTCATTACTGGAATATGAAAATATTTAAGTCGAGTGAAAAGTGAAAAAAGCAAGTTTTAGAAATTTCTTATATAGGTTACCAAATAACTCCCTTCCACCTTTTTGCCCTTTATTCAATGCTTTATAAAATGTGTTACAGTGATCGGATTTTGTTCAAATATGCGTTGTTTCGTTCGATAATCTGTTTTCATCTAAACGGCAACTACATAATGCCCTCCTCGTAGAAGCCCCCCCCCCCCCCCTTTATTTGCGAAGAACTCGGACAGCCACAAGCCAACAGGTTGGACAGGAACAGGTGGCAATCACTTGGCACTATGTCCGGGCTATATGAAGGATGCGATAAAAACTCCCATCCGAGCTCACGTAGCTTCCGACGAGTCATCAACGAGGTGTGTTCTCTCTCGTTGTCCTGGTGGAACACTGCACCCTTCCTGTTGGCCAATTATGAACGCTTCTGGTCGATCGCCTACTTCAAGCGGTCCAGTTGTTCTCAGTAGATGTTAGAATTAATCGTTTGGCCATATGAGAGTAGCTCATAGTGGATGATTCCCTACGAATTCCACCAAACACACAGTAAAACCTTCCTGGCCGTTAATTCCGGCTTGGCCACTGTTTAGGACGTTTCACTGGCCTTCGACCTCGACCGTTTTCGCTTGATATTGTCGTATGTGTTGCATTTTTCGTCGCCAGTCACCATTTGCTTCAACAATGGGTCGAGTTCCTTCCGTTTCATTAGCATATCGCAACCGTTGATTCGGTCCAGAAGGTTTTTTGCGTCAAATCATGCGGCATCCAAACATCAAGCTTTTTTGTATATCCAGCCTTCTGCAGATGGTTTAAAATGGTTTGGTGACTAACTCCCATCCTCTGGGAGATGTCACGAGTTGCCACATGCCAGTCTAACCCGATGTTTCCATGATTTGATCGGTAATTGTCGTCACAATAAATATATTATAGTGAGAGGAACTTGGAATCAATCGATTAATCGTTCCATTAATCGTTTAAACTATGCAGCCAGTCAAGGAAATCCTCAATTTCAATTATTATGAAGAAAATAATGAAGCTATCTCCTAAAGCTTCTTAAAACATTTTAGAACAATGTTAAAATAGATGGGAGTTTTATCCGACCAAAGTTTACTTAGTTATCTCTTTTAAAACACTTAAAAATATAGTAATCATCCATTCGCAATTTCTCTCTCTCTCTCTATATCTATCCTCTTACTATAACGCTCAAAATAAAAGCTACAACAAAATTAGAGATTTGGAGTAGATACAAGGGTGGTTATTAAAATGGTATAACAGCTTTCTTCAAAAATATCGGCTACTAATTTACAGATTTTATACCAATTTTACCATTGAGAATGCCGCAGTTGACAAATTACTATCAAAAATTAAAATATCCCACAAATGTTTAAAGTCTGTTTGAAGATCTGGCATAATTGGATCGATACGCAACTCTTTAATACTCGGTGAATCGAAGATAACTTGTATAAATTAATTTAGAAGACGAAATAAATATAAACAATATTGTAGTCATCGCTTGGCCACTTCTCTGTTGGATATTAACACGAAATTACTTAAGATAGTACCAACAAACCTATCCAGTATAATTTACAATAAAAGATATATAAACACTTATGCCAATTTATACCAGTTTTTGTTTGCTTCGCCACATTCAAAGAATTGGCGTATCTAAAAGAGATACTACTTCTGAAATAATACCAGACATACTATGTACGTACTGAAAAGACAAAACGATTTTATGAGATGAAGACACTAGAACGTATCCAATTGGAGTATTCTTCGTAAAATATCACAGCTATAAGACAATAGGTTCATGTAATATAACATTTTGATTGACGTAGGTTTTGGAATTTTAAAAAAATTTAATAATAATGAACTTGTTTAGAAAATGAACGTGTTCAGAATGAATGTGTTCAGAAAACTATGGCTTTTGGTAAAAGTGACTTCCACTGATATCAAAAAGGAGTTTCAGGAGTGTTATACATACACTGCTTACAAATCATATGAGACAAATCACATAGACAAAGATAATCTAATGAGTCTATTGCGAATAAAAACCTCCAAAACTGTGCTAGATCGAGAGAGAGAGAGTTCTCTATAAAGCTATGAAAAAAGTTCGAAGGAGAAAATTTTGCAATTTAGCTCTATATCAATATTAAAGTATTACTCGCCTGCCTCAAAAGATTGTATATTAGTCGTGATACAACATTTTAGTCGCACAAACCCGCCTGAAATTTAATAAAATGAGCGTATCTCAAAGGGTACGGCAGATATATAAATTTCAAGATATGTCAAGCCTTAAAATCAAAAAATTGAATTGTCAGACACGCTGTAAGGGTCAATATAATCAACAAATGACAACATGAGTTTACATAAATTGACTTTTGGAGAATGGCGAATCGAAGAAACATCTGGTATAAACTGGTATAATCATTTATAGGTGATATTGTTTAGTAAAGTAAACCATAAGTGACAAAAAAAATATCAAAATTATCTAACAAAGTAGGTTCAAAGGTAGGTCGTTACTCAATAAAGCCTCTATTCATACTAAAAATACAACCAAAAATCCCACTTATAATAAAGGTATTTCTATTAATAAAGAAACAACCCTCGAATTCTCGAAGAAATCCCACAGCATACACACGTTCGCCAACATCAACCACATAAATTTATCAACTTTATCTAACTAATAACAGTAAAATTATTGCGCTGACGAGCTCGGCAATACAATAGAGCTCAGCTATGCGCCTGGGGTTTTCAATTGTGCGAAATAAGCAGCTCTAACGCGAAACCGAATGGTATTTTATGGCTATGAAATACATACCTGTGTGTATACATATATACTGATATGGAATTTTATAAGGGTGCTGGCATGTGCGTTGTTGCGTCGTTAGTTGCCACGAGTACAAAATACTTCGTACATGAAAATGACAGTCGCGGTAAGCGGCTCGGTTTGGATGGCTACTTTGTATTCAGGACCATTTCGAATGACTTAATAAATGTTTTGTGCCGAAATATTCCCGTTAGCGTGAGCACATTAAACCAAACACACACTCAGCCATATCGACATGCCTAAATATTCGTACGCATGAAGTTTTTGGGCAGCCCCAAAAGGGACTTACTGACTTTATGCTGAAGTTGCTGATGCTGCTGTCATTCGTGTTGATGACGATGCTGTTGCTTTGTAGTTGTTTTGTGATTATTGTTGCTCTTGTTTCAATGATATTCGGTTCATGACTTCAGATATATATGTATTTGTATAAGGGTGGTACTTAAAAATATAAAGTGTGAGGATTTTGTAGTTTAAATAAGTAAACTTTGATTAAAGAAATTAGAAAAATGTTGTGCTGCAGATTAGAGACTAATTTGATATTTTTATCGAAGATAGTACATATATAGAACCGATATATTATAAATGAAAAATATCTTGTCTAATACATCGTTACCCTCAATACAACCAAAAAAATGCCAATTGAGTTTACTGCAATCTGAAAAAAACTACTTTCTTCGATTTCGACCAAATTTTGAAGAATGGCGAATCTATCCAACTACCGGTATAAACTGGTATAATCAAATTGGTACATAAAAATTGCTCTTATCTGTTATTTTTGGTGTATACGATGTTTTTTAAAGAAATGCGAATCGTTTAAATAACTGGTATAAACTGGTATAAGTATATTTATATAGATATATTGTTCTAATCTGTTATTGTTTTTTTTTTTTGGACATACGATGTCTCTGAAGAATGTTGAATCAATTCAACAACTGGTATAAACTGGTATAATCAAATTGATATATACAAATTGCTCTCATCTGTTATTTTTCGTATATACGATGTTTGTAAAGAAATGCGAATCGATCCAACAACTGGTATAAACTGGTATATGTAATTAAATTTTTATTGATATATTGTTTCAATCTGTAATTGTTGTTATTTTTGTAGCATATGATGTCAAAACTCCATTTTAATATTTTAGAACCACCCTATACATACATAAGTATATCGTGCCAATATCGAAAAAAGTCACATAACTACGACAGCACTCGCTTCTTGTATATATCTCTTATTGCAATTGAGTGACTGTATACGTATTTTTATAGAACTATGTGTACGAACACGAGCACAAAAACAATATGGCCGTCATTTGACCAATTTTTGTCCGAAATATATGTAAATAAGCAAATTCAACGGAAGTGTTGCAAAATGAATTGAAATTAAATATATGCAAAATTTTATAGATATAGCTCTCTGTTTTAATGCATCAAACAAATGCAAAACAAAAACAGAAAAAGTTTCCACAATCATAAATAAATTGCAAATACTTCGTCACAGTCTCGTGCCTGTGACCCGAATCAACTTTAGTAATTTTTTTAATGGAAAACATATACAATTCGATCACTCAGTGGTAACAAAAATATTGTCACAATTGAAAAAGTGCCGAACGCATCCCCAATGAGTTTGACCAACCATGAAGGGGAACAACAACAGCAAAGGTACTCTGAAGTCGGTATTGTTAATTTAATGAAAGCATAAATTGAAATTCATATTTTAAAGTTGAGACAAATGGAAAACTTTTTGGTGACATAAACAGGGCATTGTAAAAAATTTGCATGTCCACCAAGACTGAATAAAAAAGTTGGCCAGAATATACATAATATTTTTTTTTACTTTTAAAAGACATAATGAGTTTGTGTATTGTAGACGATAAAGGAGATAACTGATTTCAAATTATTAGACTTTGTCGTTCTTGAGGTAGTATATGAAAGAACCGTATTTGATTTACCAAATCTTGAAAAGTGACGATTCGAACAAACAATTGGTATAAACTGGTATAACTGATCAAAATTATTAACTTCAACACACATTTTCATGTGCCATCTATCGTAACGCTTTTTCACATTTAAAATCTTCTTTAAATTTAAATTTTTTCATTTAAATACACAGCGCTTAAACGCTCTTACTTTATTGAGTTAATTCCCTCGGATCCGAGCCAAAAAAATTGTTTACTCATGCCACGTTGTGTTTTTTCTTCTTTCTTTTTTTTCAATTTAACAGGAGGCATGTCAAAATTACATTCGCATCATGGTAGTGACGTCGCCGGGTCGCTTGTTCGTGTGCGGCACCAATTCATTTCGGCCTATGTGTAATACATACATAATCAACGAGAACAACTATACCCAGGAGGCGAGCAAAAGCGGCCAAGCCGTGTGTCCCTACGATCCGCATCACAATTCAACATCAGTATTTGCTGGTAAGTACAATGACATGCAGACTACAACGCAGTCTATATACTGCTATTACACATACATATTTATGTAACGAACTACAGTTGTGGGCATATTAATAGTGACATGCAAAAAAAATTCTCTAAATTTAGCGAAATTGTAGGGAAGAATTCGCCACATAATGTATTAAAAAGTCTTCTGTGAGAGTCCTTACTATACTTGACTTTATTTTCACTACAGGGTCTTATTAAAAAGAAAATTAATCCAAGTTTCAGTTACAAAAATATTGTCATAAGGAATAGCTGTCTTTGATTTGACAATCTTCCATGAATGCCGAATAGAACAAACAACTGGTATAAAATATTATAACTGGTATAATCACATAGAGATCGAATAGCAAGTTTTTCCAAATTGGTGATGTGTCCATGAACTCACATGGTATACATGGCGAACAAGGAAAGCTACAATGGTATTTAAAGTGCCATAGCTTCCACCAAAGCAATGATAGTAACAAAGCCGTCTCTTAGGTTAGGTAACGTTCAATAGCTCTTTCCCACCGGAGAAAACACACTTAGACTATTGAAGACAGTTTTTTGTGATGCCAAAAATTTACCTCCTCACTTGATTACAATTCTCGAGAATACACAAAAACGTGAGATCCAAGAAACTTTTGCTAAATCTCACTAAGGCGGGCATTACAAAAGGAAATATTGTGAAGATTATACCTCATTCTCCTTTATAAGCTTCTGCAGCTAGCGTTCGATAAAATATTTAGTTTGATCGCGTGAATCCTGATGGCCCAATGGCCAATTAGAACCACTATGAATGGGGAAAGATTGGACTTACTGAGAGGACAAAGAGTTCCCTAAACCTATCTGTCTCGTCTAACATTTTCTAAAGTACAAATCATAAATTTTTAATTATTACTATCGCGATACTGCTACTAAAAGTGCTCTCTTCTATCAGTTTCCTTAATTAGAACAGATCCAGAACATTAGGAAGACATCTTCAGCACGTGCTTAACACTATCGCAAGCTTCTGTAACTATGTAAACCTATGACCTTACATTACAACCGGTAGAGGTCGCTGGTGAAATTTACATATAAATAACTATGCATTTAGATTTAAGAGATCTCTAACAATAGGACTATCATAGTTTGCTAAGAAAAATTACAAAAAGCGCGTTAAACTAAAAAAAAAAAAGAAGATGATTTATTTCCATTTTTTTAATAAATTACATTAATTTTTTTAGTGCTTCTATTAATATGTTCAAACTGTATAAATTATAAAATTATTATCCAGTTATATATACGTGTACATATAAAACTCCCAGCAAAACTGTAGCCTTTACTAGCTGTAGGCTTCCCAAACGCAAGTGTCGCTATTAATATGCACGCAACTGTATCGAAAAATTGTCAACATCGATATATACATATAAAACAGCACCAACGCTGCATGTTAAACGTGTGTACCGTTGGTTCTCCAAATCAACCTACAGTTATATACCAAAAAAATTGCCCCTTACTCCCCCATCCACAATACCGTCAGTTCATATACTAGCGTCATTTTCAGCGCAACGTTATCAACCAATTCACAAGTTAGCTTTTAACGTATGCAACGTCATGTTTTTTCGTCAATTTCAACATTTTACTCGTGTTACATTTTATTTTTTATTTTTTGCTTTTATTTTCTATTTTTTATTTTAGTCCTCACTTTTTCACGCTATTTTACTCTGCTACACTGCAAATAGGTACATAGTAGTTGTCGTTTTTGTTTTTGTTGTCTATTCTATGCTTTTCATTTCGTTCCATTTGATAGCGTGCTGTGTTGTTATTCGTTATTTCTTTTTTTTTTTTTTTGGTTTTTCGTATTGTTTTGCATTTTTTATTCGCTGCAGTCCCCACTCACTCTTCTCTCTGTTGTCTATTGTTATATTTTGTAGTTGTTGTTTTGTTGTTTTGTTTTTTTGCAATTTGATTTCGAACTTTGTTAGTTCCTGTCGGTTGCTATACGATTTTTCGTGCTTTCTCTTGTTTGCAAATTGATGCGCCATTTTGTTGCAATAACGGTGCATAGGTACTTCATTGTACGGTGCGCGCTCTCTTTTTGCTATGATCGTTAACACCATTGTGTGTTCGTTTGTGATTTTTTCACCGTTTTTTTTTTGTTTGATTGTTGCTATCATATTTTGGCACCAAATGTTGGAGGCTTACTTTTTCAAAGAATCGCATTTTTTTGTTTCATTCTATTATTTTCACTTAGTTTGTTATATTAAATTTTTACAATTTTTTTCTTGCGATTGTTTTACACTGACTCGCTCACCTTTCTCCTCACCTGTCTCGTTATCATACTTGCTATGTTTTTTCAACTTCGTTCATACTGTTATACCGCTTTCTATTTACTCTTTTTATGCTTTCTTTCTACCACCTTTTGTTCTTGTTTTTTATTTTATTTTTTGTGTGTCCTCAGTTTTGTTATTCTCTCTTATTGCGCTGTGTTGAAATTTTTTAGCTCACCGAAATCAGATAAAAATTGTCATTCATCATCCGGTACACAGTCACATACAATCATATGTAGTTATTTGAATATATGGTCGTACATACTATGTATCTAACAACCTTCAACTATACATTTTTTATACAAATATCCCTATCATATCTGCTCTATACCCTAACTTACATATGACAGACTTGTATTTAATCATATGAGTATGAGGCAAACATGTTACCGTTATTTGTATACGCTCTTGTCCATTTTTTGTGCACGAAATGTCCTCTTTTTTGTGTACGTTGCATACTTTTAAGCGCAAAGATAAATTTCGTGTACAAAAAAGGTGAGGGTCGGTTATGGATATTACTAAAAATGTTCGAGAAGAGCGACAAATAGCTCGAACAATAAAAAAAAATTTAGCTTTAAAGTTAGAAAATTAGTGGTTGATGTTATTTTTATGAATTTAATGTTTTGAAAATGTATGTTCTTCAGATCTTAATTAATGTCGTAAACAAGTGATCTCAGAAAAACTGATAATTTTGCGTTATTGTAATGTATTTATGTACCGTAAATATTGTATGTTTTATATTGAAAGATTGTTCTTCGTTGAAACTTTGCAGTCTTAGATCAAATATCGGTAAATATTTTCTTAAAATGAGCTGGGCTCTTCACTCTTTTTATCTTAATAATGACAATTATTTTGTTTTCTAAAGGAATTTCCTAACTAATATTACTCTGTTAATATATTTAAGGTTTCCACTGGTCGGTCTATAGGATTGATATAGTCTTTCGGAACCCAAATAACTTTCTGTCTGAAACTACTCTATCAAATTCAATGAAATTCGTTTTTACTAGTTTTTTGACATCCTGATATTACCGATTGAAAATGGGAGACATCGGTTCACAACCACGCCTACTTCTCATATAATACAATTTTGAAATCCATTTGATTGGTTCACTTTATAATATGTAAATCAAGAACCACTAAAGATAGTAGAATAAAACTGTAGACAAATAATGAAAATTGTCAAAATCAGACTATAGCTTTTCAAGACCCCGGATATCGAACATGAAGATCTCAGTACCTAAGGGTAATTTTTTATCGAAATTATCGGTAAATCCCTCAGATATTTTAATGTAATTCAGATGGATTTTTTTTCTTTTAATAGTGCGTCTTTGTACCATAATGGCTAAACTCGGATCAAAACTTACCCTAGTTTTCATAACCTTAATTATAGGTTTTTGAAAAATACTTATATATGGGATAATATGTAAAATATCTTAGCTAAATTATGTGGGCGAATAGTCTTGGATAAAGTGTACCTTGGTGGTGAAAATGAGTGAAATCGGTTCAGGAATTACATTAGCCCTCATTTACTATATATTTTCGTTATCTTGTGGATTTTATGCCGAATATGTGGCTAAAATTGTGTGCTATCTTAATAAAATTACAACAAAAAATTGCGAGTGAATAAAATGTTCGGTTGCACCCGAACTTAGCCCTTCCTTACATATTATTATATGAAATCAATAAATATTTTTGGCATATGCTTAATTCGCAAATTATTTAGAGTCCAAACAATAACTTAATCGATTTTTTTTTGAAATATCTGATTTATAAGTATTGGAATATGCCTCTAGATATTGATGAGAAATGAAAGAGGTATATCTCACTAGTATATATGTTAGTATAAAGTAGATTGTTTTAAAAAGGTTGAAACCCCTTTCATGCCCAATGTTGCCTATGGGCTTCATATTTGAGTTAAGACTAATATATATCTATCTGTACTAAAAAAAATGTTCACTCCGCCCATTTCAATTCGGGCATGAGCGGGTTAGAGAGTTGCTTAGGCGTCATGAATATATTATTTGTCAAGAATTATGTCAATTCGAGAACTATGAAGAATTAGTTAACTACCTCAAGAGTTTAATAGATGCACTACAATCTTATATGAATGGATTAGGAGCTAGACTACTGATAGGCGGGACATTGTTTCTAAAATATACGCACTCAAATTGTAGAAATTCGATTTCAAAAGCGATGAAAGCTCTATAAAAAGCTTTATGAACGTACTAATGGTCCAGGAAACTTTATAAATCGCTTCAGGAAGCGAATTGGAGGCACTTAGATAATTCGATATGCATCAGTATGCATCCATAAGTACTGTTATAACTAAAATTTAATATGAAATCAAATGATTGTTTTACCCCACAGCGCTAAACTACATATCACCACCTTAGCCTAACCCAGCCTGCTTCAACTCAAAAGCTCACCTATCTCCCGTACAAAATAAGTATTTATTTTATAACGGTCATGGTACCCTTACGGTGAAACCGGTAAAACCGGTAAAACCTATACTAGTTTACGCCGATTACTATGCACATCCATTAGGCGAATGCCACCCTTGGCAAGCGTAGCGTTATCACGCTACGGTGCTTAACGGAAACATAACGGTTAGTTAGTGGGTAAAATGCGGTTGACTGAACGAATGAGCAAAATCGCTTTGAGGTTAGTTTTTACTAGTCGAGGTCGACTGACAGCAGTGATCTCCACTCAATCTGCGTGTGTGTTGGTGTGTTCCAGCACATTTACTGCATGTTGTGCGCAACTAAAACACATTTGATAAATATTTTATATATAATATTTGCACATTTCCACGCGTTATTTCTATTCACCGCGTTTTTGTTGTTTTTGCACACAATTTTTATACGCCATAAATATTTTTATCACATTCAAATGGGGCCAATAACGATTTGTGGCCATTTCAGTTTAGTTTTTTTTTTTTGTTTTTGTTTTTGTATTTTATTTTATTTATTTCTATATTTATTTATATATTTTTCTTCGCACTTGCCATTTATTTGCCTTTCGGTGTGCCAACGGTGACAGCGGATATATGCGTTTTTGCCTACGCTGCCAACATAACGGTGGCATGTTCGTTCGCCTGCGTCCTGACTAGGATTTGATGATAATTTATGACCAAATAAATGTGAACACAAATCTGCATATCATGGACACGTTTCTCACATATGCAATTCGGAATCATGTGTGTTTGAGAGTACATGAGTGTGAGTGCGCGTGAATGTGAATGTGTGTATTTGTGGCATTTTATATGTTTTGTAATGTTTATGAGTGCCAACCAAACGGCTGTTAATGCAAAATATTAGTTTTTTTTTCACGTACAAATTCATATATATTTGTATCAGCAGCTTCCTATAGGTGTTGAAAAACGAAACATGGATTCACAGCAAAACCTGACTGGTGTATAAAATATGCCATTTGATAGCGATTAAAGTTATTTATTATATATACAGCGGCGCTTTACTGCTGAAAAAATATGTTTTTTTTTTGTGTGAAGGAAGCTTTATCTTTGCTGCCTTGTCGGTACGAGTATTGTTTCTTAAAATCATAGCCTTATTTAAAGCTTTAATTTCTTTTAAAATGCAGATTAGCTGAAATACTTCAATATTCAACAAAAACCCTAAGAGTTCGCATGTTCTCTCGGCAACACTCCGTATAGAATGAACATAGAGCTCAATCTGCATCCAAAAACCCCGTTCTTTCAGTGCTGTTCTGAGATCGCACCACTTTCTTCTTTTATATATTGGATTCTATGTACATATGTATATACTGAACTTCGAATATTTTATTTACTACAAAAAAACAAGAAAAATTATTTGGATTACTTCACGCAGAAATCCAAATCCAAAATCCAAATTTCTATGTATAGTTTCTCAACACGAACATTTAAGCGAATAATAACACAGCCACACAAAAAAAAGTTTGTCATTACCTGGGGGTCTTACTATGTGTGTCTTTTATTTTTGGGGTCGTTGAATCTGAATCCCTATCAGATCAGGGTTTTGAGATAATCCCAAGAAACTAATATGGCGGATAGCGATTATTAAAATTCATCGGAATCGCTCGTTATTCGGGAGTTTACGGGGTCGCTGATTACAAATCCGGTGTCAGTTTTTCAAAAATCAAAATTGCGAATGAAATGTGGGAAAGTTTTAAAATATGTACGCCATTTTGAATTTTTAAAAAGTAAAATCAAATTCGTAATCAGCGACGCCGAGAATTCCCGAGTAACGAGTTTAAAGCGATTCCGATGAATTTTTCAAAAAAGTGTCCGCCATATTGGATCCGCAATTTCGAATTTTTAAAAACTGACACCGGTTTCGTAATCAGCGACCCCGAACAACGGGATTCAAGCGATGTTCTCATTTTTTGCCTTCTAGCTCCTAATTACCATCAAAACCTTCTGAAAGCTAGAGACAGCACATTCTGATTTCAATGATCTTAAATGATTCATCAACTTTTCTAAATTATATTTTTGTAAGCTTTGATGAATCTTGAAAGCTTTTGAGTTGATGTTGTAACAATTATCAAGTTAGTTATAAGCAACATAACTAAGTCTTCGGAAGATCTGTAATATAAAATTTTAAGATCTCTAACTGTCTGGAGCTTACATTTAAACTTTCATAATTCATATAATGATCATATTTCATAATCGGACGTAAATAATCACGAATGAGAGATCATCATATCTGATAATCGAAACTAATCACAAATGAGAGATTAGTCGCCATATCATGTATATACGTAATAGATTTTATTGCCTTTAGGATTTAATAATCGAAATATGTTCACGACACAGAAGTCTGTCTTTCATGATATGACAGCCATAATACGACGTGGTAGCATTGTATCAATATAAATATCTTTATCCGAATCCACTAGGAAAAAAGTGAAACCAGTTATTTCGACATGGGAAGAACTGAGTGCAGTAGAATCTCATAGAAGGAACTATGTACACTATAAAATAATCCTTGCTATTGAAACAATTTGTTGGCTTGTTTTCGAGTTTTATCAATGGATACTTTTAAATACATTTGTAACATTTTGAAAGCAACGCTGTGGTAAGGCTTCGTTACGCTTGCAAAGAATGTCTTGAGTTTCGTAGTTTGTATCAATTCTGTCAATATCTGAGGAATACTGGAAGTATCTTGAAGAGTTTATGCCAAGATTTTGGATTTCTCGAATTCGTAAATAGAAGTAAGTGAGTGAGTGCCCTTGACGCTACAGCTCAACTTATACCGCTGAACCGAAAATGATCTAGCTTATGCTTCAAAACTTTTCGTGTATTATACGATAACGTGTATTATATATAACAGCCTTCATATATAACAACCCATCCCGAACAAGACGAGACAAAAACGCATGTTCGCTTGGTGTGGGTTAGAGCAAAATACGTTTTTGTGTCAAAAACGTTTTTGACTAATCCGGTATGGGTTGAGACTTAAACTAAAAAAAAAATCTAATTTTACTGCGGTCGGTTGGTCAGGAGCTTAATTGAACGAGTCTTAATGCTATTTTTTTAATAAATACATATATTCTCGATTAATTGTATAGTGTTTTTGAGGTTGCCTTGCCTATGTGCTCTGCCTTACGACCTAGAGATTGATACTATTTATATTGAAATAAACACTGTATATCACTACTCTGGTGTTGGCTTAGAATGAAATTAATGTATTTGGTACCGTTAAAAGTGCCTTATAGCCTTTTTACACAGGAGCTAATTGATCAATTAACCGGCCTCTGCTCGATTAAAACGCTCATTAAGATCGATTTACCTTACAAAATAAAATCATATATATTTCAATTGAATTTTAATTGACTTGAAAATCAAGTGCAACACTGCGACAAAAACGTAGTCTGCGATTGGCTGAATTCTTTGATGAAAAAAAGCTACGGTAGATGTCGCTGCTGAAAAATAATAATCAGCTGATGAAACTTACCAACTTCTTATGAAAAGCAATAACAAAAATGTTTAACAGCTGATCGGTTATCGAGTAGCCGGCAGTATAAGAGGCAATAAAGGGGGTTTTCAATAAAAATTTTAATTGATCAATTAATTTGGCTGTCTAAAAACGCCAATATGCTGTTGCTGGCTTCATTGTGTAGCCTGCCTTATCGACTCTATCTAACGTCTATCATATACGAGTATTTTGGTATTAAACACAACTCTATAATGAAATTGCCGACGAACTATGTTATATTTTTCAGTATATTAGAAAATTTAAAATTGACTTCAAGCACACTACTTCTATAATTTTTAAATAATCTCGAAAATTGCACGCTACTATTGCACTTAACGTTGCATGAACGTTAAATACCCAAAACACTTTAACTAAATAGCCATTTTCAAAGTATTTTACCTACTCATATTCTGCCCTACCCGCTTGGCGTCATCATTTAACTGCTTGTGTGTATTTATCCAAAAAGTCTTATCGCTTTACCTTGTCGCATTAGCGCACCCACTTTCATACACACCCACAAAATCTGCAGCAAGTCGCCCCCTAAATTGCAAAGCATCTTTAAGTGGTTCTCATAGCGGCTCAAGTAGCTTCCCGTGCCAAATGTTGGCAAGCCAAAAAAATTGCTGGAGAAAAAAAAAAAATAACCAGCGGAAGGCGAGCAACGGCTTGCTTATCGCTAAAGTGTGCGACTCCTACTTGTATATGCTTTAGCGACAAAAATAAAATGTCAGAAAAAAAGTAGCCGCAGGAAGGAAGCTGAGTGTCAAGCCAATACCTGGCACACGTGAAGCTCACACAAATGGCTGCGTTTACTTGCAACACCGCAAATGTGGCCAACACACAAGCGTAACGTCCTGTGGGCAATAACGGTACAAGATGGCAGTAGAAAGCGTTTGAAAGTGCCAATGTGCAACATCAGCAACTTAGCATCAGCAATTTGATAACAACAACAACACCAGCGCCGGTACCAGCATTACCATTAACGGCATCAATGACTGGAAACTGGAAGAAAAACTGAAAAACAACAAAAATGTTGCACAAAATACGGGCAACGGCACTTATGCGACATGCAGCGTCGCCATTATGGCTTGTGTGCGCCAGAAACTGCGCTACAAATGCAGCTTAAAAATGGTGGAATTGTGCAACGACGCACTAACACACATACATACTCGCATATACAGTTGCTTATTCTTTTATGTAAAAGTAAGTGTTGTTGTTGCAACACTTTGGCATTGCACAATCGGGCGCTTGCTTGCCGATTACACGCCAAAATGTGACCGTCGACGGTGTCGCAATCGCCCATCAGCACGTACCGCCACACCCACGTGTACACCAAATATGCTTGAAATGTTCTCAAAATGTTGCCAAATTGAATTTAAAGATGGTATTTGTTTTCGCGATAAAAAAAAGTGCCGTGAAACCTGTACGCTTACGTGTGTACTCTTCAACTCACACTACTATTCTTTGAACACCCATTCGCTCTCTCTCTTTCATTCAATTACCGCACAAATAGCTTTCTCTCTCTCTAACATATCTCTCTTTCCCACTCTCTTACATATGCTTCTCTCTCTCTCCCTTTCATTCTCTACCACCTTACTCAATTTCTCATTCGCTTTTACCGTTGTCACTTTGTCTCACATCTCGTTCGCTTCCATTGCACGTCCCATATTGCATGCCAAAAGCACTTTATTCCTCTTACTTATGTATGTAAATCGACATTAAGGATAATGAGCATATTCAGTATGGCCACTATGCGTACTGTTCTTGTTGCCGTTGTTGTTGTTGTTTCATATAGCGTTGTATCGCCTTTGAAGCATCGTTGTTTCATTAAGTTGCAATTAAATTTGAAAATTGAAGTTTGTTTTGATGAGCTGCGCTGTTTGGTTGGACGCCCCAAACGTGCCGGCACATGGACTCACACGCTCGCTTACAGCTCAACATGCATGACATGCAGTGCGCGTGTTGCCTTCCTGAGATGGCTGAGGCACGTGAGACCGTTTGTAATGTTTGGTGTGCGCTTGAAAGCTTGCAATGTGGCATGTCGGTGGATTATCAAAGCTCGACAGATAAACAATATTGAGTTATTAGTAATTTTTTCGGTATAAACATAACTGGAGATATACACAGTTGTATATATGTACGATTTTAAATGTATGTAGCTCCAAAATTGACACCGCTTACTTATGCGCAGCGCGTGTTGTTCAAGTCTCTGTGAAATAATTTTATTATATTAATTCTAATTTATACATAAATGGTATTATGATGAACCTTAAAATGTATTTCGGTTAGGTCAAAATAGATAATGGGAGTTATAGATAGATAAAATGAGTTTTTAAGATACTTAAAAATCGTTAAGAGACATTTAGTCACATTTTTTGTTTACATCTATGATTCTAATATATGTATAGTTCTAATTTTCACATAACCTATAAAGTTGATATATTTTTCCTCATAAGTTGCTTAGAGACTTTATAATTATGATGAAGTCTGTTTCTAAGTGAGAGCTATCTCTGGGGTATAAGTTTTTTATCAAAGAAAATTCAAATTCAAAAAACTGTCACATTAAGGCAGTAGTCTGCTTTACAGGCTTCAAAAAATCGATTTTTTTGTTTTGTTTTAAATCTCTTCATCTTCTATCCAAGAATATGTCTTTAAAATTCCAGAGGCCAATTTGACATATTTTCGAAGCTTGAGCAGTTTTAGTGCCCGAACGTTGAGCAGGTGCCAATGCTCAGGCAGGCCTTTAAAGCGCGTTTTCTCGAGTTTTCATTTTCAAAAGTTCTAACACTTTGTGCCGGCGATACCAAAAAGAATATATGTCCGATCGAAAAAAAGTGATCTAGCTTCAGTATTAAATTATCTTCTATTTGAACTAAAAAAGTTGGACAAAAGTATTATTTATAACTTCTTCGATATTTTTTTAGTTCATTAAGAAAAGAAACTTATAAAAATTAAAAAAAAATTTGGTTCGACTGTTTCAGATGCATCGCATGACCCCCATCACCGGCACCGATTTACAAGTGCAGACTCCAGGCGCTCTAGAAAAATACTTACAACTTTGAAAAAATTTCAATATTTTTTAATAATAAATATTGTTTTTAAGCCTTAAATATATTACACCATCGTCTTAAAATTCCGTTTACCGCAATCTTTATTTCCCTTTAAAAAAAAATTGCTAAAAAACGCTTTTTTCTCGGCTTCTAAAGCAGATTACTGCCTTAATATAACCTCAAAATCAATGTTTAAGATGCATAAGTAATCTTCACCAAAACACTAGAACAACTGCTTTCAAAATCGAACGTATTCCTTTGTATACTTAATAGTTTAGAAAATCCGATAAATTACACCATTAGGTTTGTGAAACCAAGTCAGTCACAATTGATCTCACAACAATTACATGGATTACACTATCTACTGCTGTATTTCGTTCATCACAGTAGGTACTTACTTTCTCTGAAGCCTAGTCTGGAACAACTCTTAAGATCCTTGTCGATACTGACAGAACTTTATAATAATAAACAAGTAAGGAAGGCCTAAGTTCGTATCGAACTGACCATTTTATGCTCTCGCAATTTATTAATTAAAATTTTATTATTATAACACACAATTTGTCCCACATATTCATCATATATATGGTATAAAGTCCATTGAAAGCTTGAAAACCCCTAATACATGGGAGTTAGGTGAAGGTATGATCCGATTTAACTCATTTTTGGCACGAAAACATATTATTAGAAGAAACATATTCCCACTGAATTTCTTCAAAATACCTGAGAGACTTACTTATATTTTCGTTAAAAAATTATTCGAAGCTCTGAGGTCCTCCTGTTCGATATATGGGGTCTTGAATACTTATGGCCCGATTTCTGCGATTTTTAGATATAAATAGATATAAATGCAGAATTTAGTTCTGTTCCGATATCTTCATTAGTGCTTACTTAATTATTCTAAAGTAAACGATTCAGATCGACTTAAAAGGTCTGGTATATGAGAAGAAAGCGTGGTTGTAAACCGATTTGGACTATTTTCATAACATATCATTGGGAAGCCAGGAAGATTCGGTTCATAAGAATTTCATTGAATTTGGTAAAGTAGTTCCGGCGATATGGTTTTTGACCCATAAGTGGCGGAACCACGCAGACTTAAAATTATGTATACCATTTTGAGTGCAGCTCTTCCATATTATAATGAAATTTTTGGTGGTTTTCCTTACTGAATTAAAGTATTTTTAGTAGTTTTCAATATAACATTTGTATGGGAGGTGGGCGTGGTTATAATCCGATTTCCTAGTTAAAGTTAAATATCGGTGCGGACAGCTCGCTATCAAACTCGTTCGGTTCTTCTTATGTAACATTTATTAGGCTAGCTCTATGCTTAGGTAACTTTTTCGGCTCTATAGAAGTAGTCTATTCCTTCCCTTGCAGAGTCAAATTAATTTTTCATCGGTGTTTGTTTATACCGAAAATACAATATAAGACGATGTTGTGAGACAATGGATTCAGTGATATTCTCAGACAATTAGAGGAATCATCGTGAAAACTCTTTGCGGTGTCTTCATATATGAATTATTCATTTCTTTGGCAGCCATTTGTTACAGATTTCAGAATGCTATCAGAAGTTTCGAAAATATTTCGAGAACTCGATTTAGATTTTGAGATAGGGTTGAAACCTATCAAATTTTAAGGTCATTCTGTTAGTAACATGTCTCTGTGCGGAAAAATTAAGAAAAATTGGTCAAATTTATTCATAAGACATCAATTCCGGGAAAAAAACAAAGAAGCACATCAATCGCCTCAAATAGAAGATGAGTTCTAAAGCTGAGAGACTACGCCGCTGTCTCCAGAATAATGCACCATTTGTATTTAAAGTTTTTAAAAAGTATCCTTAGTCATATATAATGATCTTAAAAGGGTTATAAAGTTAACATAAATTCGAAAAAAATATATTTATTTATATTGACTCTCATGATTATGCAAACCACACTAAAATGCAAAAACCATACACGCTCATAAACCTGCATTAACCCCTCGCTTGGTATAGCACTAAATCACCAAAATATAATAGAAATTAAAGGCTTATAAAAATCACAAAAAGCTGACCTCAAATAACCACAACGACCCCTAGCTATCCACTACTACGTAAACGTACGCCACCACGGACGGTAGTAATAATTTTCCGCTCAATTTAAATTTGAAGGGGTCTGTCAAATTTATTTAAATGTCAATATGACATGCTACAAAGCAAGCGACGCAGACACAAGCGCACAGGCCAGGCGGCACACCTACGCAAAGCAATCAACAGACAATTAAAAAATGCAAGCATGTTGTCCCCTTTTGGTTGTATGTACATGTATTGTATTTGTTTTGCAATTTGCGCACAGCTCATTAATGTCAAAATGTGAATGCCAAAAAACGGGGGTGAACTCACACAGGGATATGCAGTGGCCGTGGCAAGCTGGTGTAGTAACATGTTGCACGCTTCACTTCACGCATTTATTGCGCTTTTACAGCTACATATTTCTGTGGATATTTGCATATTTCAACGCCATAATCTGACCTTTGCTTTCGACGCGTGGCAAATAGTATGACGCGGTGGTAGTTTAGTTGCACAAGCAGTGCCGTCCTTTTTTGTGCGTCTGCAGACCACACCTCTGCATGGGTGAAAATAATGCGAAATAAGTTATGCAAATCAATTTGCATGTGCAATTAAGCGGCGCACATAGACACATACTTACTCATATATATGAAGCATTAGCTTTTAGCAAAAAAGCTTTCCTCTACCTACCTGCTGCACATTTCGCATTGACGCACTTGCAAGGCGTTGGTTGCATTTTCCAAATACACGCAAGTGATCGTTATCGCCTTCTGGCAATTTTTGCCCACGCTTTTGACTATTTTGAGCTTTATGACTTAGTTATAACTCAAAAAATATTTTATATTCTTTATTGACGCAAATCCTTCGTGTTATGAAGGTGTACGTGGCTTGTGATGTGTTGCATGCCACTTCCTGGCATGAATAATCAAAAGTATGTGTGATTTAATTAAGTTATTAACGGTAGTACATATAGTTTAAAAAAATTCAGAGTAAACCTTTTCCTTAAAATAATACATTTTAGGTTATATTTAGAGCTCATACAATTGTTGTTTTTGTATTTCTTAGAGTAAACCATTGGTGAAATCAAAGTCCTTCTCAGCATAAAAACCGTATACATTCTGATTACAATAGTTTGGTTGTCATGAATCAGCTCATTTGAAGGCATTTCACATTGTTAATCTGACATTTCTGACATGTCAAATTGTTGAGATTTTTTGGCAAGATATAAATCTATGACATTTTTGGTTATATATGGTATTCATTCAAACATTTCTTACTACATCGAATATAGCATCGATATTGTCCAGTACGAACCCTACCAAATGATACATATATTTGCGAATAAGTCTTTAAGTTATATTTCTCACACTATTGTCCTTAATTATACATTTTTTTTCAAATTTTTCTGAACTACTGGTTAAAACTTGGGACCACTCACAATCACGTTTATATGAAATACGCTCATACGTTTATATGTTTTGTTAAGTTTATCTCTCTCCAGTAGTCTAATATCTTCACAAACCAAATCTTACATTTTTCCAAATTTTTGTAGCTTAGCTGTTAATTGAAACTTGGGAGCACTCCAAATGTCATTGGCAAGATAAAAATTTTAATCAAAAAAGCACTGTACTTATCCATTGATATTTATATGAATTAATACATTTTATATATTTGAACCCTTGGTATCATTAGCTTTAATTTATTTACTAGCTCTCGTTAAGATCAGCTCTCCCAGGAGTCTAATGTCTGCACATAGCCTACTTTATATTAAATGATAATTCCTTGGCTTAAATGCTGTCCACTCTAACAAAATAATAAATAATAGTAATAATTTTATCAATATTTTTTGTCGATAATTGTTTCTTAATTAAGCAATCAGCTCTTTATATTGCACCAACTTCATTTTCTTATCAGCGTTTTTTTCATGCAACCCAATCATCTCTGATTGTTCTACAAGTACTTATTTCAAGTAATGCCGAACCTGTAAAGTCTAAACTGGCCGCTTGGAACTCACACCGTGGTCTTTGTGATTTTTCCACTTACTTTTAGTACCTTTTGGATACCGGTTTCTCTATTAATGGTCCAACATATGATTGAATCATCAATCCATTAAAGCCATATAGTCAAATTAATTGATCAATTAAAATTTTTATTGATAAACCCGTTTTTGCCTTTTACACTGCCGACTACTCGATAGCCGATCAGCTGTTATAGATTTTTATTTTTACTTTTCATAAGAAGTTGGTAAGTATCATCAGCTGATTAATATTTTTCGGCAGCGACATCTACCGAAGCTTTTTTATCAAAAAATTCAGCCAATCGCAGACAAAGAACGTATATCGTACGTCTTTGTCGCAGAGTTGCATTTGATTTTCAAGTCGATTAAAATACAATTTAAAATGAATCTAGATTTTATTTTGTCCGGTAAATCGATCTTAATAAGCGTTTTAATCGAGCGCAGGCCGGTTAATTGATTCATTAGCTCGTGTGTGAAAAGACTATTCCACCACTGTGGTCATTGTCATTCTCATGCAGAACTTAACGCATAGCTATGGGTTCTCTCACTTGAAAAAACGAGAGTACTCCATTCATTATTATGGAGAGAGAGCGTAAAAACTGTCAGAGAGGCGCATATAAATAAAATGCTAAATTATTTTTAAACTTTATTCTACAGAATTTCTAATATGACAGTTTGTGTATCCTCTTAAAAGCGTTTTCAGTAATACCATGCCAATACCAATTAAACTAAAATGAATTCAGCTATTTCGACAACCAAGGTCAAGTACAGCATGAGGACTGTCCAGCTAAATAATGTCAATTATATTTAAAGAGAGAGAGGAAGAGATAGAGAAAGAGGGAGAGATAGAGATAGCGAGAGAGAGAGGGCAAGGGACAGAGAGGGAGGGAGAGTGAGATTGAGAATAAAGTCTAGATAACATTTCAATCTCTCAAAAAGTACCATTTGTTATAAGTATTCAATAAAATGGACAAAAAGGATAAGAAACTTGATTTGTTAGCAATCTAAATGTTGATATTCATTGAAAACCTCGATAATCTGCTTAGAACAGAATCAATTTCATCTTAATACAAAGCTCCAAACATGTAGATTTTAACTATTAAAAGCTAAAACGAGGTGAATCGATACAAATGAACATTTCAATCTGTAATAGCATTGAGTTCGTGAAAGCTACAATGCACCACAGACCCAACAACACAACCTACCTATATACCACAGCTATGTTTACAGCTTCCGCATAGCAGAAAGGGATAAAGAGAGAGAGAGAGAGATTTGGGGGGTTACATGAATTTAATAAGTAGAAAAACAGAACTTACGACTGCGTTGAACTGTGAAAAGTTGCAAAAATGTAGAAAAAAGACGCACATACGAATAAAGCGGATAAGTTGAGATGTTAAAGCGGAAGGGAAAACGTGTAATATATGTATTTATGTATGTAATGTACGTATGTATATGCGCGCATATAGTAAAAAAGCCCTTAGTAGAAGAAAGTGTGGGTGGCGGGTCACGTGTATAATGTGGAGGTAAATGCTGGTGAACTGGCTGGTTGGTGGCGCCCTCATCGAAGTAGAAACGATGAATCGAAAATTGTGTCAGAACAACCATTAATATTACAACAAAAACAACGAAGCATACATACTCTCCTTTAGTAGCAAACAAACAACAATGCTTACGCCGGCAGCAAATAATAAACAACGAAGGCGAGGGTGGTGGCGAAAAAAAAAGTACAACTCGAGTGTTGGGGTGATAAAGTGGCGCAAAAAAGTTACTGCAACAAAACACAAACAAACGAGAAAAAACTTTAACTTCGGCTGTACCGAAGCTAATATACCCTTCACTGGTGCATTTCTTTTAGTAACTATGTGTTTAAGCAAATCTAAAGGCGTAAGAAAAATTAAGTAAAAAAAAGCAAATATTTTGCTAGAAACATTAAGGTTATATAGTTAACCGATCTGAACAATTTCTTCGGAGATTAAATTATTATCTCAAGCAGTAATCCATGTCAAATTTCGTGAAGATACCACGTCAAATGCGAAAATTTTCCATACAAGCCGTTGATTCCGATCGTTCGGTTTGTATGGCAGCTATATGCTATAGTGAACCGATCTGAACAATTTTTTTCGGAGATTAAATTATTTCTATGAACAATAACTCACACCAAATTTCGTGAAGATATGTAGTAAAATGCGGAAGTTTTCCATACAAGCCCTTGATTCCGATCGTTCAGTTTGTATGGCAGCTATATGCTATAGTGAACCGATCTGAACAATTTTTTCGGAGATTAAATTATTTCTATGAACAATAACTCACACCAAATTTTGTGAAGATATGTAGTAAAATGCGGAAGTTTTCCATACAAGCCCTTGATTCCGATCGTTCAGTTTGTATGGCAGCTATATGATATAGTGGTCCGATATCGGCAGTTCCGACAAATGAGCAGCTACTTGAAGAGAAAATAACATTTGCAAAATTTCAAAACGATATCTTAAAAACTGAAGGACTAGTTCGTATATATACAGACAGACAGACGGACGGACAGACAGACGGACATGGCTAAATCGACTCAATTCAACATACTGATCATTTATATATATACTTTATAGGGCCTCCGACACTTCCTTCTGGGTGTTACAAACTTCGTGACAAACTTAATTTACCCTGTTCAGGGTATACAAATCACGAACAAACACATGCGTGCATATGAAAAACAGTCACACAGGCACATAAGAAGACTCACACATACACAAGAGAAGTAGACACACATACACAACAGCATATAGGTACATATATGAGAGCTCCACTTTCATGTATTTGTTTGCTTGATAACAAAATACTTGTATGTGTGTGTGTGCTACTGTTTGCTGGTAATAAATGAGCACAGTAACATGCTACTTTCACATAGTACTCGCTCCACACATCCTCCAACTCGCCACTTGCTTTCACATGCTTCTTTGATTTTATTTCATTTCCAACGCTCGTCTCTTCTTCTCTTCAGCGCTTTGCTCCCTTTTGGTATATGTGTTTCATACATATGTATGTGTGTTTGCTCGTATTTTTTCGTTATTTATTTCTTTTGTGTTTATTGTTTGCTCTACATTCCACACTGGCTGCTGGCAAAGTGGAAACAAATGAGCAGGAATTAAAAACGAAATCGCTGCAGACTTTCATAAGTGGAGCACAATTGCTTTTCATTTTATACAAACATGCCACCCATCCTCCAAACTAAACAACCAACAACAACATCACCACACCCCCAAACACTCCTCTAACTCATTGAACTCATTCAAATGGCGGTGCAGAGACAAAAATTTCTTAAGCAGCGTATGAATGTATTAGTATTGTTTTTTGCTGTTGTTGTTGTTGTTTTGAGTAGCGCATTCGCTTACAAAAGTGCTCGATATAATAAACTCGCAAAGACGTAGATATGCGCAATCGAAAGTTAGTGTAAACACGGGTTTTAGAAGAATTTAATTTGCAAGTAAACACTTGCTTTGTCTTTACACCACACACACATACATGCCTACATACATACATATGTATTATATGAGTTGTTTTGTGTGTGTGTATGTTTGTGTGCGTATCGTTTGTCGTATTTGCATACAAATTTAATCAATTTGAATTATATCACAAGTGACACTCGTCTTGTGTGTGTGTTTAAGCAAGTAATAATGACTTTGCAGCGCACTTTATACGAGATTGCCGCACTTAAGTATGTATTTGTTTAATGTATAAAACAGTATTTAATTTTAAAGCGCCTTACATTTGGAAAACAAATAATTAAATGTGTTGAGTGGGTTTGTTCAAGTATTTCCACTTTGTCTTATGTGTTTCTGTATCTTTTGTGTTCCTAAATGTGAACTTCTCAATACTCTTTACTCTACATCTTTGGATTCCAGCGGAGCGCACATACATACTTACTTGAACATACTTAAATTTCTTCATTTTCTAGACAAAAAACATATTTTTCTTAAATATTCGGTATTACTTATATTATATTTTAGACCTTGAAGAGAGCTCATATATCCACCAGATAAAATATATATCATTGATACCAGTTACTTCATTTCGTCAATGATCTGTCTCTCTCTTTACTAAAATTCCATGTTGTTCAACGCCATTTAACAATCTTAGTTTATTTGTAATTATTTTGACGAGTTACGCACTCACTACTAAGATATGAAGACAATACTGACCAGTCACGCTATTGAAGTCAATCTATTTGCTTCCTGTCATCTACCAGCCTTCCTCTCGCAGCAATTTTCTAACAAATCTATATTTATTGCCTAACTCTATCATAACGATGAGAATATAGAAATTTACCACTAAGCATGATCAGAATAACAACAAAGTATCTACTTGATACACTTTGTATTGACTGATATACCCAGTATCCATCTACTTCAGACCAACGTATTGAGTCCGAGCATTAGCATTGGGTACGAGATTTCATAATTCTTATGGATTTACCTAATAGTTCTGAGAAGTCAGACGATACTGATGGAGTCGCGGAGAAGTTAGTGTAGGAGTGCTTTATTAATATATTTATATCTCTCAAATGTTTCCAATTTGTATACGGTGTTTCTTATTATTACTTTTAAGCGACTGGGCCCATGCTAGTTCGCGACTAGTTCTTATGTCACCAGTTTTTAAATTTTCACTGGTATTCGCGTTTATATAGAATGGGTCTTCAATTCTTAAGGCAAAAAAAATCATATTTCTCACGAAGTATATAAGAAATGGTCGAAAACTAAGACGCACCTAATTCATAGAATCGTTTGTTTCTAGAAATATTGTTAAAGTCTGGAAATATTAATTTAGAAAATACTTTTAATTCCATAAAATATTATTTAGTTCTATTAAAAATACTATTTATAAGCACAAGTCTTACTAAAGACTAAATTTAATATAATATTCCTTATGAGTGAAACCCAAAACTGTTCCATCAATCTAACGTGAATTTATTTTGAGTTCTAAAATACATTGTGTATGTAAGTAATTGGATGATGAAGTGAGGCTTTTTGTCTTACTTAAGGTCCTGGAACCCATATTAAATCAGAGGTCGGTTTTTATATACGTTTAAATTTATTATAATACTCATAAATAATATTACAGGCTGTTCGCAAAATAGCTAATTGTGCAATTAACAGGACTTCGCTCGATTAAAGCGCCGATTCGGATAGATTAATTTTTAAGTGAATTTTGCTCGTGTTGAAAATGAAATGCAACGCTCTGTTCTTCGTCTGTGAGTTGGTGTTCTTCTTCTTCTTGACTGGCGTAGACACCGGTTACGCGGTTATAGCCGAGTCCACAACAGTGCGCCACGCATCTCTCCTTTTGGCAGTTTGGCGCCACTTGGTACTACCAAGTGAAGGAAGGTCCTTCTCCACCTGGTCCTTCCATCGGAGTGGCTTCCACTAGCGGGTACTGCATCTAAAACTTTTAGAGCTGGGGCACTTTCGTCCATTCGGACAACATGACCTAGCCAGCGTAGCCGCTGTCTTTTTATTCGCTGGACTAAGTCTATGTCGTCGAATAACACATACAGCTCATCGTTCCATCGTCTGCGGTATTCGCCGTTGCCAATTCTTAAGGGACCATAAATCTTCCGCAAAACCTTTCTCTCGAAAACTCCTAGTGCCGTCTCATCGGATGTTGACGCTTCTGCACCATAAAGTAGGACGGGACTGATAAGGGACTTGTAGAGTTTAGTTTTTGTTCGTCGAGAGAGAGCTTTACTTTTCAATTGCCTACTCAGTCCATAGTAGCACCTGTTGGCAAGAGTGATTCTGCGTTGAATTTCAAGGAAGTCAAGTTGTTGTCCACGCTGTTAATTTGGATATATTTTTTGATAAAAATAGCAGTAATACTACTCGACAGTATATGCTGGAAATAATGTTTGTGATTGTGCAATAAAATAGCAATCAGCTGATGAGACTTCTCATGAAAAACACAAAAATGTATAACAGCTCATCGAGTAGCCGACAGTGTGAAGGCCAAAAATATGTTTCACAATTATAATTTTAATTGATCAATTAATTCGGCTGTGCGAAAAGGCTATTATATAAATATATACTCATAGGTCCAATAGATTGGCTTATAATTTTTAGAATAATTCCCCAACTATATGTCACCGAAATAGTAAACTTGAACGACATATAAAAAATTTGAACTACTTCTGTTAATATCTCTCTTTCTCTCTCTATAAAATTCACAAGCAAAGCTAACAGTATCTAGTACTAGAAGTTTATCCTTCAAAACCAACAATTTTCTTAAAAATACTGCAATAATTATCGCAACAATAAATGCCAATCCACGGTCCGTAACTTGCAAAAAATCACAGGCTATATAAAAACTGCGGTTAACCTAATGAAATTCAAATTACGCTAATTGTGCAATTAAGGCGAGCAAAAACACATATGTTACGCCAGCGCCCAACTGATATGCGCCATAGCAAATTAATAAGTACCAACGTGAATGTATGAGAGTGTGTCTACACTAACATGAGTGTCTCATTTGTTGGCAAAGCGTTGGCGTTGGCGTTGGCGTTGAATTTCTTTGACCATTTCCGCTTAATGCGCATAGGAGAAAAATTCAACCAAATTACTTGGCAGCACGAAAGTAATTAAATCCGCCTGCGATAAAAGCCACAACAACACACAATGCGGCAAATTGACCCGACCAGCGACCGCAAGACGAAAAAGAAAACAAAGAAAAATAAGTGAAAAAACACAATGAAGGACACAGCTGGGAAAGGCAAGTCAAATAATGATAGGGTTTTACGAGGTGGAAGCAGATAAAAATAAAAATAAATAAACAAATGAAATGGAAAGGGTGCGCAAAAGAGAGCGGGAGAGAGTGACTTAAGAATTACTTTTGAAGTGGCAGAAATCAAAGTGTTGGTGTGCTGCATGCAACTCGGCGCTGCGGCAAACCCAGTGATCTAAATAAAAATTTAAACTGCACTACGCGTGTTGCCAAGAAGTCAAGCCAAATTTTGTGTGCTTTCTGATTAGTGAAGAGGCTATGTGCCAAATGGGTGTGTGGGTGGTCGAGTGTGATTTTGAGAAAAGGTTAGAGAGTCAGTCTCATTTGTGTAGAATGATTAATTAATGATTAATGTGCTTTACAAGCAAGTTATGTCATGTTATGTTATGTTATGTTATGTTAAGTTAATTTAAGTTATGTTATGTTAAGTTATGTTATGTTATGTTATGGTATGTTACGTTGTGTTATGTTATGTTATGTTATGTTATGTTTATGTTATGTTATGTAAAGTTAAGTTATGTTATGTTATGTTATGTTAAGTTATTTTATGTTATGTTATGTTATGTTATGTTAAGTTATTTTATGTTATGCCATGCTATGTTATGTTATGTTTATGTTATGTTATGTTATGTTATGTTATGTTATGTTATATTACGTTATGTTATGTTATGTTATGTTATGTAATGTTATGCTATGTTATGTTATGTTATGTCATGTCATGTCATGTCATGTTATGTCATGTCATGTCATGTCATGTTATGTTATGTTATGTTATGTTATGTTATGTTATCTTATGTTATGCTATGCTATGTTATGTTATGTTATGTTATGTTACGTTATGTTATGTTGTGTTGTGTCATGTTATGTTATGTTATGCTATTTTATGCTACGTTATGTTAAGCTATCCTTTACTAAGCTACTTTTTTATGTCATGTTTAAATGTACCATGGTATACAAACATACCAACACACAAATGTATGCTCTGCCATACTATGCCCTACCATGTAATACCATACCATGCCACATATTGCCGTCCAGCGCCAAATATATTGGCAAGCTTAATATGAGTTATAGAAAATGACCCAACCAAAGTGCCAGACCCAACTCAAGTGCGACCAAATGCCACAGTTATGTTGCAAGCAGACAACTAACGTATGTGGCATGGTGGCAAGACCCTTGTTTGTGGTTGCATAGCTATGTGGCTGACGCTTTAAACGCAATTATCGTAATTAATAGGAAAACATATTTAAGAATGATTAAGAAGAGAAAACAAAAGGATTCGCTACATTTTACACTCACCCAAACACATATATATATATACAAAATGGCGTTGTATATATATGTATATGTAACTACATTTATATATACTGTTTGTAGCATACTTGTAGGCGTAGCGTGAAAACTTTAGCAAAACTTTTAGTTGATGCCATTGTAGGCTGGCTGAAGCTACAAAAACACACATATATACATACATACAAGTAGGTTTCTACACATTTGTTTGAGTCCAAAAGCATGCTGCTGCATGTTTACACAGCGCAGCCAAAAAGTAATCACGCAGCTAGCGCAAGACAATATGGCGGTGTTTGTGTGCTCCAAAGAAAACAAAGCAACTTTTAATGTCTTACATAAGTACACAAACAACAAATTTTCGCTTAGATAAAAAGGCCTATATGGCTGCCAGTAAGATTAAATAGCATGATACACTATAGACGAATTGCGGCTATGGTCTACGCTTTTGGCTTATTTTCTTAGGAAAACACACTTGCTTCATGCCTTCATATACTTGTATATATGTGTGTATATACTTTAGTGCGCTTCAACCAAGCATAAGCGATAAGTAATCGGTCTACACCGAAAATATGCGCCACAGCATAATGCTTTGCCAGCTAGCAGACACTTGGAATTTCCGAATTTCGTAATTTAGTTTGTTGGCGAGCTGGTTAGCATTAGCCTGCACAACTTCGACAGGCACTTCTTCAGCATAACCATCTCCATCTCCATCATCTTCATCATCATCTCAGCGCTGCTAATTAGCATTAAGATTTGAGTAAAAAGTTAAACAGTAAAGGCCAAAGTGTACGCGTGTCCTTTAGCATGTGCAAAGCAAGTGTACCGGTACACCACTGCGTATGAGCGACAACTGACACTCGCTTTGTACTACAACACAAGCACTATGCTTTATTCTTAAGTATACCTTTATGTATGTCTATATGTTTGTATGGTTGTGTGTCTCTAAGTTTCTTGTAATTCATATGTTTGCTTATTGAGTTGAACTTCTTGTTTGTTTGCGCTTTTCCACAAGCAACTTCTTGGTAACTAGTAAAATAAGCAAACAAAATGACAGCAAGCAATAGCATACATACATACAAACATGTACATTATATATGCATATTATATACATACACACAGTGTAACTGTGACGTCTATGACCCTGCCATAACTGTAGTGCTGCTTGTTTGCCACAGCGTCGACACTGGCCTTTTCGGTGTTTATGACAGCCAAAAGGTTGCATGATTTAAGTCGGTTGCTCATACTTACAGACACACTAAGGCGCATGCATTCATAAACAACTTATAAGTGCATGAATAAATAAATGTTAGAAGAACCTTGAAAGCGATTGCGCTAGCTGCAAAGGTAAATGTTTTTTGAAGGTGAAATGCACTAACAGCAACTAAATTGAATTTCTAGTACGTGAAATGGCGGTCGAATGTAGAGAAGATCAAATTCTGCTTTTTTGTTAAATTTATTTTTTATTTCGATAATTATTTCTGAATCTGAAATTTACTTATTGAGGTGTTATTCTGTTATATTTTTAAGTCATATTTGTTTAATTGCCGAAGTATTAGAAGACATGCATGAAATAACCTAGTTTTATAAGACAACTTTGAACATGAACCTATAAATGAAAGTTGTCTCATAAGGTTGGTTTAAATGGTGAAAAAGCAACTCAAGCTCTCATTCGTATAGTTGTTACTTCGAAGTGACTAGAATTCAGAAGGTATACATATCTTTATGGATCCATGTACCAAATTTAACCGTTGTTAGTCAAGTACTCCTCCTTCATAAGTCCACTAAGATTCCACTTCTAACAATAGGTAGTTAGGTAGGAGTGCAGCTATTACAACTTTGCTTTCCGCCTTTGCTTTTGTAAATTTAAGACTTTTTTTTGTTTAAAATCAGTTACAAATGTCGATGAGCCTCAGCCGCACTTTTCTGGGAATTAAAAAAGAAAAGCAAAATTTCCCGCAAATGTCGAGAATTCGGCTCAAAATGTGACATTTTCAGTTGAGAATAAGTTTGGGATGCAAACAGATCTCTACAAATATTTTGTTGGGTTAATGCTAACACAAATGTCCAAAATCGATTTAATCGACCAGTGCTTGACCCTAGAGACATCTATTGGAAAACGGCGGGAGCAAAGTTGTAGATTTATATATAAATTTATGGGCACAATTAGCACTAGATGTGCCATTTTGATACACTAATCGTAGACCCTTATAATTTAATATCACGTTTTATCCTTCCGTTCAAACCACTTTGTGTTTTCGTTGAAGCCAACCAATATGTATGACATCCATTCTAGGTTTGATGACTGATGAAATTTCAAGTGTCCTGTGTGGGAACTGCGATAGGGCTGGACAATCACAGAGAAAGTTGAAAATGTTTTCCTTATTCCCCTCTAGTTCACAGCCTCGGCAATGTTATTGTAGGTCATGCCCATTTTTATTGCATGTTCTCCAAATGGCCAATGACCCTTTATAATAGCTATTGGTCTGAAAATACTTTTCCTGGACCCATTTAGTAAGACCCGAGATCTCGTCATATTTTGGCCATATCTGTTTGGTTATTTTATATTTTGTTGTATCTTTCCAACTGTTCTCAGCTAGTTCGAATTGTAAGTTGAGCGCTCTTCTGATCGATCCTAGCGAGCATGGTATTAGCTCAACATCGGATACGTCTAGAACGGCGCCTGCATTTGCCAACTCGTTTGCCCTTTCGTTACCGAAAATATTCCTGTGGCCGGGAACCCAGGCCAAACCTAATTGTACTTTGTGTTGTAGGCTGCTCAATGCCTTCTTGCAGTTATAGACTACTGGACTGGCGATGACAAGGCCTGGTGAGCCGCCTGACTGTCTGTATATATTATTGTTTTATGTATTCTCACGTAGTTAGCCAATAGAGCTTCACAGGCCTTCTCTATATGCAGTACTTCCACTCGGAAGTAGCTAGCCAAGTTCGGTAGACGGAAGGTGCGTGCAATCTTAATATCATCGGAGTATACAGCTGTGCCTACTTCGCAGTCTATTTTGGACTCGTTGGTATGGACTGATACTCGTACAAACAGTTATTTATGAAAAAAGTTTAGCCGAGTCAAATCAAAGTCTTAACACATTTTACAGAAAAGGCTTTTGACTCCGAAAATTGCTCACATTTCTAAATATCTTTTCCTTGATTTAAATTTTATTGGAAATAATTAACTCACACAATTCCATCTAAATTGTTGCTATGTTATGTGATTATCACAGCATACAATGCCTACTAAGTCTAGTCAATTGTCGGCATCTGCGAGATGCAACACAAAAATTTGAAGTAGGGGATGATACAATTGAGACAATAAAACTGACTTCCAGACATTCTACCAGAAGGTGTAGTAGAAAAAAAAACAGAGTGCAAGATTTTGTACCTTGGTTAATTTTTAAAATACTTTATATAAACGGACTTTGATATATGTCTACTGATATTCAAGATATAACGTGGACTTTTTAAGAGACAATAGTATCCGAAAATCACAAATATCAGAAAATTTAACAAATTCACTCATTTTTATAATCAATTCGGAACATATTTATGCAGTCTAAGGCTCAACCAATATCTTATTAGTCAAGACGTCTTTTCTTGTCTGATACGACAACATTCCATAGTTTCATATGCGACAATCCACTTCGAACAATACATATATTGCATTTTTTTTATTTTTTAAATAATATAAGGCTAGGTGTGAAGTTTCAGATCTGACCTCGTACTAAGGTTCGTTTCCTGTCCCGACTAAGAAAAAGAACAAAACATTTTGCAGCTAAGAACTTTTTGCTCCCACCACAGGTATAAGCCCGAATAAGCATTTAGCAGAATGTAAGCACTTACTAGATATACTTATAGTATAACAACGGAAAGCTGTTAAGTTATTTCTGAAGAGTAACCGCTGTTTTTAGTAAGTCAAGCAAGACTGAAAGACTAAATAAAAAATGTCCTCTGCTTATAAAGTGGTAATTCATATATTACTCAAGCATATCATGAGTACTAATTGCTCGGTTTGATTGAGAAAATCGTAATCGTTTCCATTCACATTGAAAGGTGTACTTATTATTCTTTTTTCATTAAACTGTAATTATTGCCTCATCAAACGATTTATACATTAACAATTAAGTAATTGCAATAAAAAAATCAAAGAATAACGCTTCTACCCATATCAGTCACTTTCAATCAGACTATATAAACAAGTTTTCCGTTATCTAATCGTTAAGTATGTTTCCGGTCAATCTACTTCAGCATTCCCGCTGTAACTGTTTAGTACTGTAAGAACATGCTACTCACACACAAACAAATAAGCAAACTCTTACTTCAATCAAAAAACTCCAACTCCTCACTCACTTCCTCAAACACACATTGCAGTATACTCCCTTTAACCACTTATCCTCTTCTACCCCACCATTCCATTTCAACCAACCCTAATTTGAGGGCATTCTGTTGATCTAGCCAAGCCGCACATATTTAACAAGCCAACGTCAGCTATCGCTCACGTTTTTCCTAAACAAGTTTCCACTTGATTGTTGCAGTTTCTTTCACTTTCGTATTGCGGAGTTTGTGAGTCACGGCGTCAAACTCTAGAGAGTTGAGAGTTTGTTATGTAAGCCACAAATGACTTGCACGGGTGATGTACTAGCAAGCTTAAAGAAGTATATATTAAGAGGACTACATACACATACGAATAGATTCACACATATTTACGGTCATACGGTCAAACAGTGTTGCTTGGAATGGTTGCAGCTGTTATCTGTGAGTTTTTAGAGGAAGTGAAATTTAGTTGCATAACCTTGAGCTTTAGGAGCTTTAGACCCAAAACTGCTTGCTTGGTTGGTTATTGAAGCAATTCGAGACCCTTTTTATCTTTTTGGTGGCCTATATTAACGTAGGTCTTTCACTGTTGCATTTTGATACATATTTTATCTTATAAAAATGTGAAAGCTTCGTTTTGAAAAGCTTTTAACCACCTTTAAATCTTTCAACTAATCACAAAGGGATTTCGAAACATACGGTCCGCTTAACATGAGATAGTTTAATTTTAATTATTTCTTGAAATGAGCTTTCATCTCGTATTACCTAACATAAAAGGTCCTTACTAGCTAAAACTAACTAGTCCAATGTCTGCTTAGGAACATATAAATAGGCTTTAATTATAATTTCTTATTTCGTTCTGGAATTTTGGAGCTAAGAATAGCATGACATACATACATTAGCTGTTAGTTATTTTTTGGAATTTCTTTTCGGCTGTTTCTTTAAGCCACTGTCGGAATTATATTTTGATCCATCAATAGATCAATATCGATGCTTTGCTTTTTTTTTACTTTCATTACCTTATCAGGTCTCGATGTGATCTTATCAAACATTATCTGATTGTAATCAGACGTTCTGTTACCAGAATCCCGAAGATTATAAATCTGTCCTCGAAATACTACCATGGTTATATATTACCTTCCCGTACATTTTTAGTTTATCTCATTACTAAAAGTTATTGCTCCAATGGTTACTTTAAAGAATAAAAGTTCTTTAGGCAATGAAGAGTCTGACTATACTCAATATATGTTCATTGCCTCGAAGCTTTTTGAAAGCTGAGGTGCTGAAAAGCTCGCTCCATATTCCACGCTCTCTATTATACTTCTATAGATAGCTTTTCACTGATCAGATGGCTGTGATCATCATTCATTGTTGATCCAACACTCTCTTTATTCAGGAACGAACTAGATTGGGTACATAATTCTTGACGGTTTGGCGTTATTTATTTTTGTAGACTTTGAGAGAGAGAAATTTAAATTTTGCTCTCCACTGTAAATCAGTATTGCACTGTTCTTGCACTTTTTTGATGGTTGAGGCGCCAGTATTTCAAGCTTGTTTCGCTGCAATTTCCCGCTACAGCACTTTCAAACAATTTATACACACCTATATCTATGTTGAGGGAGTAAGGCCGTTGCTGACGTTTGTTGGCCAGCTTTCACCATGAAAGCTTTGTCGAGGTACTTTTTAATGAGCGCTGCTATTTTGCTATTTCCACGTCATGTTATACACGTTGCTTATGTAGCGGCAACTGAGATAAAAACTAATGAGGGATGAGGGGTACTGAGCAAAGGCAATCTACCACTATACAGTTACTGGCAAGCTTACACTAGTTAAAGTAAGTAAGTAAAACACAATTTAGCACAGCAGCTAGAAAAAGGGGTAGAAAACAGCAACAACAACAGCAAAGTTTTGTTAGAAATGAGTGCAACAACTACCACAACAAATCGCAGCGAATCACAGTTCGTAAACAAAATTTGAAAATAAATGAGCTGGGATACGCCAGAATATTGTGTAAGCAGTTTCATTCATTATCCTTGATATGATGCCGTTGCAGTGGAGCAGAAGAAGAGAAGAAAAAGCACATAGAACAACAAAACCAAATAACTGCAAGCAGCAAGTTGGGGTTTGGGGCAAAAACACGCGGTTTTAGCAAGTTGTGTGTTGTTGTTGTTGCTATTGTTATACTCTCGCAACAAAAGTTGCTAAGAGAGTATTATAGTTTTGTTCGCATAACGGTTGTTTGTAAGTCATAAAACTAAACGAGTTAGATATGGAGTAGGTCTATCAAATTGATCAGGGTGACGAGACGAGTCAAAATCCGTATGTCTGTCTGTCCGTCCGTCCGTGCAACGGATAATTTGAGTAAAAATTGAGATATTTTAATGAAACTTGGAACACATGTTCCTTGGGACTGTGCTTTCGAAAATGGGCAAAATCGGATGTACAAAATGGTAAATGAAAAATGGGCGTGGCATCGTCCACTTATGTGTCAAAAACCATATCTCAGGGAATACTCAACCGATTTCTATGAAATTCGGTATATAATATTTTCTTGACACCCTGATGACACATGTGAAAATTGGATGAAATCGGTTCACAACCACGACAACTTCCCATATAACTAAATTTGAATTCAATCTGAATCCTTCACTTTATAATATATATAATATTAGGAACCAATGAAGATAGCGAAATAAAACTTTACACAAATACTGTATATGATCTGTGGCATTTCTTGTGAAAAAATTGTCGAAATCGGACTTTTCAACTTTTCAAAGCCCCGAAAATCGAATATGAAGAACTCAGTGCCTAAGGGTAATTATTCACCGAAAATTTCGATAAATCTCTCAGGTAACTTAATTTAATTTAGAGGAAATATTTCTGTACCAGAGATGGTAAAAATCGGATCATAACTTCCCCTAGCTCTCATATACCACATTATAGGACTTTGAAATTGGGGCAAATTGTGTGTTATCTCAATAAATAGCGAGAGTATAAAATGTTCGATTGCACCCGAACTTAGCCTTTCCTTACTTGTTGCTATAATATTATTTTTGTTAGTATTCTGGCGAAACAGCTGATTTTAGTTGGCTGCAGGATATTGAGTGTGGTATTTACTACTTTTTCGCCGCTTTTTAACTGCTGTCTTCTTTTTTGTTGTTTCGTATTTTGTTGTTTTTGTTGTTGTTGCGCGGTTTTTAGTTGCCCGCTTTGGCACAAAAAACAGCATAACGACTGCGAGTGATGGCTTTTAAAACTAATTGTTGTTGCTAATGTGTTGGCCGTTGTTGCTATTATTATTGCATTGTTTTTGTTTTTATTATAATTTTTGTTGCTTTTATTATTCAAGTTGTTGCTTTTATTGTTGTTTTGCATTATTTTTGTTGTTTTTTTTACTTTATTTCTATACTTTTGTGCTTGTTGTCTCAGCCGCTAACCATTAGCTATGCTTTTAGCATGCTGCTGCTTGCTATTTACTGTTGTTCGCATTATTTTTGTTGTTGTTGCTGTGTTCAAATTTAACCCAGCTTTATTTAGTGTTGATGATCATCAGTATGCCGGCTGATGAGGTGCCACTTGACTGCGTAGTCAATGGTGCAACATTAAGCAGCAGACCGAAAAAAGGCCAAAAGAAACAACAACACCAAAAACAACAACAATAACGGCAACAAATTGCTACACTAAAACTGTTTTGGTAAATGGCTGCTGTCCAACAAAGTGACGCCAACTGGAAAAAGGGTCAAACACTCGCTTCGCTGTTGCTCCGCTTTATTTTTAATTATTTGCGCAGTCATTTTAAGCTGCCACTATTGCAAGTTGGCGTTGTTGTTGGTTGGTTGGTGTGCGTATTATTGCTGCTCATCTAGGATATTTAAGCTAAAAACGCACTTTATATTTTGGTGTCCGATTTTTTTTTTTTGATTTTTTTTTCCTTTTTCTGTGTAATTTTTCATCAACATTTAACTGGCAACGACAAGCGTTTGACCTGTGAGTGTCTAAACTCGTATATCCTGTCCGTTGTCGCATGTACGCAGCTGGTACGGTGGTTCCTCTTCGTCTACATATCTGTATGTGTATCTGTGCACATTAATCCCTAGCGAATTTGTGCCTTCTTGCCAGCGTTCATTTGTCATGTTTAATGGTCGCCAGCAGTCAGTACACACACACACACATATACACACTTATAAATATGTATCTCTGCTCTGTTCGCATAATTTATTTTCGCCTTGCATATTAGTAATGCGAGATTTTGTAACGCAGTCGGGCGCATACCATTTTCATGTCTAAGCCAATCAAATGGCGTGAAAATTTCGTAAATTTAAATTTATTAAGCATCATGAGCGGCTGCTGTTTTTAACAAAGCTTGCAGTAATTGCTGTGTGAGTTGTGTAGTTAAGTGATAATATTATATTTTCATAAGCTAGAATGCCTTTTGTCTCATTGACGTCAATTATCGGATTAGTTACATACTTACAATTTATACAAATAAAAGTTTGAGTAATGAAGTAGATTAATAATTTGAGGAAAAGATGTTTTAGAGTTGAGAAATGATATTGAAGAATAAAATTTGAAATTAAGTTGTTGAAGTACATATACAGAAATATTTATATATTGATACTCCCTTCATAAAAAAATGGTTTCACAGAACGGTTAACTTACACAAATATAACTGCTTTCAGACAGCCCTAGCCATCAGTAGTATATCTCCGAATTTTTTTCCCGAAAATTAAAAATTTTATAAAACAATTTTTTTATATAAAAAAAGTAGCAAAAAAATTGATTACCTAGAGTGAGGCAATCTAGGAACTATGGGAAAATATATATTTATAAAATTTCTTGAAAACAACATTTATCTTTGATAATTTGTTGTTAAAAGTTTAAGAAAACATACTTTAAGCCATATTTTCTTGTAATATCGGTAATAACTTGTAATATCTATAACTGATCAATGCCCAAAAATAACCTAAGTCTATGCGGAGTTATCCCAGTATTTTAATTTTCATTAAATGTTGAGTAGCAATTGATATGTATGTGAGTATTGATATGTATGTGAGAACGAACCATTGTCACCTTAAAAGGGTTTTCGCACTTTAGTTTAAATTTCAGTACTTGGTGGAATAATGGGGGTTTCGAATAATTCATTCCAGTACAAGTAGCATACATATATTAGGTCACTGAAAGCTTTTAATTAACTCACGATCAGATCATTTCAGTGCCACTTTCAGTTCATTCTCTCAATATTACAGTCACTTCCGCTCTACCTTTCTCTTGAACCTATATATATATATATATCTCGAACCTACTCTATCTCCACGGATTTTAGAATTTTTCAAACAAACTTGAATTCCTAACCTCAAGTTGCCTCGAAACATTGGAGACATTATAGTATTCCTTATGTTAACATGCTCAAACATTTCTCCAGTCATTAACTGATTCTTCTTTTGTCCCCATTTTCGGCGGTTTTCATGTATATTTCTGTCGATACAGCTGCAATTTCACGTTCGATATTCGTACGTAGTTCATCAAGCATCACTAACTTGTTGACATAGACTATACACTATAGACTGGACGTAGCCCCACAGGAAATGGTCTATCGGCGTCAAAATGCACGACTAAGGTTGCCAATTGACAAGGCCCTTTCGTGGTTTTCAAATAAATCGGCTTGTTGCGCCGTCCTGTTGGAATCACATATTGTCCAACTCCATATCATCCATTGAGCATTGAGTGGTAGCGATTCCCATTCATAGTAACGTGACGGTCTTGATCATCACGAAAGAAGTACGGCCCAATGACGGCCCATAAGTCGCACCAAACCTTAATTTTTTCGGGGTTCAATGGTGACTCAGGGGGTAAGTGTGGATTGCGAAGAACTCGGATAACCACTTTTTACAAGCCCATTTTGAGTTCAACTTTACACCACCAAGAGCGTTCGCCATGGACAGGAACAGGTGGTAATCACTTGGCGCTATGTCCAGGCTATATGATGGATGCGATAAAACCTCCCATTCGAGCTCCCGTAGCTTGTGCTGAGTCATCAACGAAGTGTGTGGTCTGGTGTTGTCCTGGTGGAACAATACACCTTCCTGTTAGCCAATTCTGGGCGCTTCTGGTCGATCACCTGCTTCAAGCGGTCCAGTTCTTCGCAGTAGATGGTAGAATTAAGCGTCTGGCCTTATGGGAGCATCTAATAGTGGATGATTCCGTTCCAATCCAACCAAACACACAGCAATACCTTCCTAACCGTCAATCCCATCTTTGCCGGTCTTCGACCACAACCGTTTTCGCTTAATATCGTCGTATGTGATTCATTTTTCTTCGCCAGTCCACTTCAAAAATGGGCTCTGTAGCACTTTATAAATAGCCGCGATAAAATAAAAAGGCTGACAACCTTATATATATTTGGGATCTTTAGAATTCCCTACAGGAACTTACTAGATAATAAATCACTTTAACCACATAACCGATTTTATAAGTGTGGCTTAATGATTTCAGGTTAAAATCTGAACCGACATTAGTCGTAGCACTTCTCACCTCTTCATAGATAATTTCTTATCATCTAGTGACGAAACTGTCTCTCAAAAAGTCTCTCCATACGGCCTTCAAAACCAATTCTGAACTTGTGGAACACCTCATTTATTCCTTGAACTCGACTACAAACCCATAAAATGTTATAATTTCACTATCATTAAATTAATCTACTACTAATCAAAGCAGAGAATTCAAAATTCCCTCGTTGAATTAAGTAATTTAATAGTAAATTTAAACGCAATATCATTTGCCATATAAATAGTAGATTTTCAGTTCCATTGTATTACCACCCCAACAAAAAGCTATCTAAAACACCCGCTCCTCCCTCAAATAGTACGAAGGGTTTATCGAACTCGTTAACAACAATATATATAACCAGTAAACAAACTGTAATTGCTAAAACATAAGTATGTAACGGGTGATTTTTTAAGAGCTTGATAACTTTAAAAAAAAAAAAAACGCATAAAATTTGCAAGATCTCATCGGTTCTTTATTTGAAACGTTAGATTGGTTCATGACATTTACTTTTTGAAGATAATTTCATTTAAATGTTGACCGCGGCTGCGTCTTAGGTGGTCCATTCGGAAAGTCCAATTTTGGGCAACTTTTTCGAGCATTTCGGCCGGAATAGCCCGAATTTCTTCGGAAATGTTGTCTTCCAAAGCTGGAATAGTTGCTGGCTTATTTCTGTAGACTTTAGACTTGACGTAGCCCCACAAAAAATAGTCTAAAGGCGTTAAATCGCATGATCTTGGTGGCCAACTTACGGGTCCATTTCTTGAGATGAATTGTTCTCCGAAGTTTTCCCTCAAAATGGCCATAGAATCGCGAGCTGTGTGGCATGTAGCGCCATCTTGTTGAAACCACATGTCAACCAAGTTCAGTTCTTCCATTTTTGGCAACAAAAAGTTTGTTAGCATCGAACGATAGCGATCGCCATTCACCGTAACGTTGCGTCCAACAGCATCTTTGAAAAAATACGGTCCAATGATTCCACCAGCGTACAAACCACACCAAACAGTGCATTTTTCGGGATGCATGGGCAGTTCTTGAACGGCTTCTGGTTGCTCTTCACCCCAAATGCGGCAATTTTGCTTATTTACGTAGCCATTCAACCAGAAATGAGCCTCATCGCTGAACAAAATTTGTCGATAAAAAAGCGGATTTCACATTTCGAACCGAACACTGATTTTGGTAATAAAATTCAATGATTTGCAAGCGTTGCTCGTTAGTAAGTCTATTCATGATGAAATGTCAAAGCATACTGAGCATCTTTCTCTTTGACACCATGTCTGAAATCCCACGTGATCTGTCAAATACTAATGCATGAAAATCCTAACCTCAAAAAAATCACCCGTTAGAATAAACACGACGTTGCTGGGCGCCTAGCAACTAACTAGTTACGAGTAAATACCAACAAATATAAATACTCGCGATTTACAACGCACACAAATTGTGTGCCGCCGAGTGCCATTCTAGTGCGGTTGAGGTTGTATAAATGTTTTAAAATTGCTTTGCACGCCACATTGTCATTTAGAATAACTTAAATGTTGTCGGGAAAACGTTTTAGCCAATTGTAGCGTTGATAAGCGAACGGGACGGAGGGAACGTCAGCGAAGAGAGGAGTGTACGAACAACTGTAGTGTACAAAAGTACCGTTTGTAGTTAGTTGGAGCAAACAAATCAAAACGACAGCAGGAAGGTCCACCTAACCCGCATTCACAACTAACGGTACTCGAGTAACGGAGGGGCGGGAGCATGCGAGTGAGTGTGGCAACTGCAATGCAGTGACGCCGTGAGACAGGAAAAGCCCGAGCACGTTTAAAGGCTGCTCAGGAAGGCACATAGAGAGCAGCAGCAGCCACGCGGCCTGCATTGCATACGCGACTCGGACAGGTGCTTACATTTCGGTGAGACTAGGGAAGCCGCACGAATTACATTTCCATTGTTAATTACCTGCGATTCATAAATTTGTAAAACGCCATGCAGTTGCCGCACTACCGCAACAACAACAACTACTGCAACATTGTGTATACAAAAATAGCGAGCAGCTAAAAGGGGACGAAATAAAATTATACAAAAGAGAGAGAAAAATAAAAATAATAATAAAAGTTGAAAAAGTCATGCAGCAAGCTCAAGCAAATAAAGCACAATACATAGTAAGTATACCGTTATGCGCGTTAAGGACGATAAGAAAAAAGTAGCAGTATTGTGTAACTGTAAATGACGCTGCTAACCTAACTGCTGACCACTTTATGCAGGGGTGACAATGTTTTCCATGGCACGTATATACATATATATAATATATATGTATAGAAAGGACAATGTAATGAGCGCAAAGAAAAGTAAAGCAGAGAGGAACAGCCAAGGTGCGCGCCGCATAAAATTTTATTACATTCAATTTTGCATATCTCCAGTGTACGGGCTGCACAATGTGAAAAGTCACGGCTCATAAGCCGTTAAGGGTGTGCCACAATGTTCGTCGCATAACTCCGCAATGTGCAGCCGCCCTTCCCTGCCTGCGCTGTCCTTCCTAGCTACTGATGTCAACTTGATTTAGCTATATGACTGGTTTCGCATAACGACGCGGCATTCACATCATGGTGTCGATTTCGATGTGTCCCCACGGTGTATATCGGTATTTTGATATTTATGACCTGGCAAGGACATACATTCCTTTACACACTGCAATTATGTATACTTCAATGTAGTGGAGACTACAAAAGGTCATTTAATTTGTGAGCAAAAAGTGTTAAATTTTTGCAGTTCCAAATTTATTTCAAAGCATCGGCAGTAAAATCCAAGTTTGAGTCGAAACTGTCGGTATTTAGACCACGTATATCCGGATCCACTATGTACTCGAGTCAAAAGTTGTTTTACAGTTTAACTTTTCTCATTACTGAGGGTCCGCTATACATTGTCTCATATCATACAACACTTTCTTCTTTATGCAAACTGCTCGTCGAGCTTTCGTTCGAGCTCTCGATATCATGTCGGTCCGTGAATATTCATTCGGTCACTACTTAAAGTCAAGGCTTTCCACAGCTGCAGTACAGTGAAGAAGAAATGCTCTCTAGCTCCAGACTGCTTCAAGTGTGTAATAGCTCATTCAATTGCTATAACGCTCCTCCGTCCTCAAATACAAAAAGAATACTATCATTCAGAAACAAGAAAACTGTGTTCCTTACGACTTGAAACCAAGAGATGTCGATCGGCGCTTTTTTGCATGTGAACAGCTGCTTCAAAGGCACAACCGAAAGGCGGGAAAGGTGGTCAAAAAATATTTGAAGACGCTGAAATGGGAGATCTTAACCCACTCGCCGTATTCTGCAGACGTTACTCCATCTGACTACCACTTGTTCTGCTCGATGGCACACGGTCTATCTAACGAGCACTTCAGTTCTTATGAAGAAGTCAAAAATTGGATTGTTACTTGGATCGAGTCGAAAGATGAGGAGTTCTTTCGTCACGGAATATGCATGCTGCCAAAAAGATGGTCAAAAGTAGTAGCTAGCCAATATTTTGAATAACATTTTTGTAACCTTTTTTATACAATAAAGCCTTAAATTTACAAAAAAAAAACGGCAGCAGCAAAGTTGTAGACCTATTATTGATTAGGGAAGATTTAAAAGATTTACATATACAATAGAAAAGGATGTGCCAGAAGATAATTCCAAGAAGAGTCCAAGCAAAGAGGCTTTAAAACAAGATTATGATTATTTTTCTTTTAGATTTTATATATTCTAGACAAAATCGCCTCGAGAAAGAGAACCATTTCACGTGAACTATACTATATGCGATCAGTGTTAATTATGATTTCTGTTAGAAAATTTTCAGGAATAATTTACTCGTTTTTTTCCTTTTTCGGTTCTAAGACAACAAACGAAAGATGTATCTGTCGTATAGATCTTTCATCTATGCTTCTATACTATACATACATATAATAAAGAGATAATTCGACTGAGATCGTCTCCTTCCCTGAAATGTTGGATAGATCTATTTCAGGTTGAATTATGCTGCGACTGAGATCGTCTCTTTGTCTGAAGCGTTGGACAGATCTATTTCTAGTTGATTTATGGTGTGATTGGCATGCCATTTTCTCAAAGTATAAATATACAGGGAATCCTGTCTTTGGACAAACACCCATCGTCCAGCAATTTTTGTCCGGCCAAGAGAGGTGTCCACTTAAATGAGGATCATTTGTTCTAAAAATTTAACTTGAAGCACGAAAAAAAGTCCACGCAAGAGAGATTTCCGTTAGGAAAAATTTCTCTATATTTCATTCCATTGGACTATTTAAAACTCTAACAATTTCTTAATCTAAAAATCAACATAGAATCCAACAAGAAGTTCAGAAAACAAGTTATTCAGCCAGAGATCGACTACAGAGAGAGAGGTTTTAGATTCGTCGCAAGAAAGACATACGTCGCCCGCCTGGATATGCGTCGATATATCCTAATTAGTAGAAGTTTAACCAAATTTTAAATTAAAGTGGTTATCAGGAATCCAGTTCTCTTGAATATTCTGTCTCAAATGTTTATCCATTAAGTGAAATATTCATACATCTTCTTATGCTGACCCGCCCGGCTCACTGCACATTTTGATATCTAAAGTTTTTATGGCTATCATATACTTTCTTTATAGGCTTGAAAGCATTTATATAAATATCTTTTTTAGTTATTAAAGCTTGAGACGGTCGAATCTTAAAAGTAAGACCCATGTAGTGGTAGTTACGAACTCAATACTTCTAATTTTTTAAAATCATTCTTAAGGCCCAAGTGCTCCTTAAACTCATATCTATACTTTTTATAACTATATCGAGCTCGTCGTATTTATTTAAAGCTCACAATCATTCAACAACAAAAAGGACATTCGCCTTAAACAGCTATATTAGTGTAGTAAATTACAGTCGAAGCACCAGCTTTACAAAAGTGACCTTCCCCACTCATATCACCTCTACTCTCTCAACACCTCACGCCACAACGGTATTTAGTTATTTATTCGTTTGCGTCGCGGCGCGCAATCAAATCGAATCGTATTTGTGGAACACACTTAAATTAGGTTTCACGCTTCGTGGCATCCTCCAAAGGCAAAGGTATCCATCCACTGTGCGTCCGTCATTATGAGCGCCTGGGGGCCTATATAAGCGCGGCGTTGGAATTGGTTTGTGTTCGCGCCAAGGCGCGACAAAATTAATTTGTGCCAACGTCAGACGATGATTTTAATGTGTCAAATGTTGTTGTAATTGCTTTTCTTGTTTCGCATTTTTGTTTGGTTGTTGTAGTTAAAATATTATTACGTGTATTGTAGAGCGCATTGTATGCAAGGTGTGTCTTGCCACGGCGCCGCCGTCGTACGGTTGTCACGTAATTTAAATGATTACCGAATTTGGTTTTTAGATTTTATTGATTCAGCGCATACAATGATTTGTGTCGCACGCGCGGAGTTTAGTGATTATAACCGTAGATAAGAGATGGGACATTTATGTTGGCGACGATTATATGTAGGGATGACAGATAGACATTTTGTATATATACAGTTATGTAAATAGCACAAGAGTCTGTAATATCTGTGTTGCTAGTTGGGGTTTTGTAGATTTGCTTGCTTTTAGGCTTGTCATTGTGAAATATTCAGAACTTATTGCTTTAGCCACACAATAACTCGACATCTCCTGAAGGACGACAAGCCTCGAAATGGCCATTTAAATGTCACATAATGCTGCACAAAAGCATAATTCAATTTAAAAGCAGCTACAAACCACAAAGACGTCCACTTACAAAAATACTCAAAGGATTTCCAGTGAAACCCAGTAAGCGCTTAAAGAAATTACATAAAACTTTTGCAATGACAGAGCTTTTCTGCAGCTTTTAGGTTTGGGGTAGTGGGTTTTTTTAGATAAGAGCTGTTATGTGACTACAAATGTGTGAAATAAAAGTAGAAAATTAGTGTAGTTCCCATTGAGAGCGTTATAGAAGCCTGTTTTACTGGCGTCTGAAAGCGCCTGGAGCTTTTAGTAAAGCTCATAAGCTCAACTAGAGCTATGGATATGGTAAAAATGGTTACCAATGACATAACTTCAACCATTCAGCATGAAAATGAGTTCTTTAACTAGATTCTATTAGTTCCTAAATTTCATGAAACGACTAACGAATATTTAATTATGGAAAGATCTTTAAAGATCCTAATTGCTGTATTAGATCTTATGATCGCATTGATCAAGTTCTTTGAAAACATCTTAGGACATTCGTTCTCGAAGTTATAAGTTAAACGAATGTCTGTCAGTATCTATCTAGGTCAGTAGCAGTAGTCTCTATTTAAGCTTTACAGTAAGCTCGAACTTCTTTTCACATTGCCAATTTGGATCTATTTTCAATCGAAGCTATCTTGTACAGTTTTATGAAACAAAGAATAACGTTGAGTAGGTTTCCTTATAAGTCGTGTGTATAAAGATGGGAAAAGTAAGAGACTGAGCCATTTAGAAGAGGTAATAAGGGTTGTCAGGTCATTGGTGCTTTCTTGAGGGCTTGTTGTTTTAAAGACTTTGGTTTTCATCGGTGGTAGCAGTCTACTAAGGCAGTATACATATATATTCGACTCAAAAATGAACGGTTAGATATATAATCTACTCACAAGCTGACAACATATGTATATCCTGCAATTCATAAGGTGCAAAGGATGAGGGTATTCATCTCAACCGTTGTATGAATCCGCTTCTCGAGACCAATGTAACAGACACTTTGTAAAAAGTGTTGAGACCAACTTATTACTAGTTCTAAGTGATTTTGCTGTTGTTTAATGCTAAACATTTCTTTCGATTGTGTTTTTTACTACTGAAGTAATAACCTTTGATCTTCAGTGAAACTGAATCTGGACCCGACTACACTAACTAATCTTCTATAGTTTTGACTGAGTGGTTAGATGTAGTTATAGATATTAATTGGTGTTTTTGGATTTTACATTTTTTGGGATAGCGGTTATGACTTTTTTATGACATCTTAGCACTAAAATACCGTTTCTTTTATTGTTTTAAAATTTATCTTAGAGTTCGTAACATCAAGGTCATATGTAAAACTTTTTGAATACTTCGTAAGCTTTATATCAAAGCTGAATTTGGAGTATGCTCAACCTTAAAAGCGGTTTCTTCCTCGACGTACTTCTCATTACCGTTGATTTCAAGTGTATCCCGCCAAAAATTTTACACCACTGACATGCCATGATTATCTTCTCACCTCTGACTAAGTACCAACTTTATTGGTTCACTGGTTACCATTCAATATCGCTTTTCTTCTGTATTTTATACATACATATATGCAATAATCTATGCAATATAATCCATAACCTACCCCGCTCTCAACACACACACACACCCTAGTGGCCATACAATGCGAGACAGTTTTATATTTTTGCTGACTATTCGCTGCTTTGCTTTGGCTGAAAACGATGCCGACTCGACTAAATTTTGGCAGTTCAACTGAACCGAACTGTGAACTTAACTCAGCTGAGTTGAGTTGAACGGAATTGAAAAGTAGCAACACAAAAGCGCAAGCAAAGGGAGCGGGAGCGACAGTAAAATGATGCAGCACTTACTGACTGCCGACTATGCAAATTTTGAGAAGGCAAGGATATATTATATGTATATATATATATATATATATATGTGTGTGTGTGTGTATGATAATAAAAGTGGTACGTGTGTGCGTGCAACTGTGAGACAAGTAAGGAAGTCACTTTGCTTTTTGTTAAAGTTAAATTCAAAAGGTTTCAAAACTTTATACAAGCATAGCGACTGCAACAACAACAACTACTACTACTAGTCAACCGCATTCCCGCAACTACCGTCCATCTTCATTTGCTTTGCGTTTGCATGGCATGCCACACGCTTGTCACATATTTATGCACATTTACTGTGACATACAGACATATATTATATATATGTATGCACACCCCTGCTTCCTTGCGCCAAAAATAAAAAGTAGAAAAAATAATAAAAAATAAATAAAGAAATCTCTGAAAAGTTCGTCTTTTGCTTAATTAAATTTTGTGAATTTTGCATTTGTCGAAAATAAAGTGCGTCGTAAAATGTGAATTTTGTTAAAAGTATACCCCGCTTACTTACATACTCCCCCTCTATCGCGCACACTAGCTCTCTGTGCTATGTGCTTTATGGTTGCATACACATGTGGCAGCAGCTTTTACTCGGTAGATCATATGGGAACTTGGCTAGAAAATATTTATGCATGCATACTCATAGACTTTTAATACAGCGAAACACACACACATATACACTTATATCTACACACACACATATATATATTAATACATATACATATATATATATTAATATATACATAGAGCGCCATACTTTGCCATTCAAGCATCTTCAAGGATTTCTTTTCACATAAGGCAACTCGCACGCATGTTTAATGCCATGCCATGCCATTTACATGTGTGACGGCATGTCTCACACATACATACATACATGCATAGTTAATCACCGCACAGCACTACATACATATGTTTGTATGAAGCTAGCGCAATTCGTTTATCTATTGGAATTTCGCTCTTTGTGTGACTCTTCAAGTTTGTGTGAAGTGAATAAATGAAATTCACATGCATTTAGATGTATGTGTGTGTGTGTTCATACTCAATAGTTACAAATGATTTTATGCAGTTACAAATGTCAAGCTAGAGCAGCATATCTGATATAAATGTCACTTGCCACAGCAGGCAGACAGGCAGCGACAAGACAGGTTCTCTTTATAAATCATTTTATTTTTATTTTTTTTTTATTTTTTTTTTCCAATTTATTTATTTTATTTTTAATTTTATTATTTCTTTTTTATTTTATTTCTAATTTTTTTTATTTCTTTCTTTTCTATTTAAACATTTTTTTTTTCAAATTCTTCTTTGTACATTTTCTTTAATTTCCAACTCTTTTCTTCTACCGCCTCTACGCCATTCATTGCTCTACTATATTCTATTCGCAGGCATCACTAATGCAATGAAGTATGCCAATATGCCCGAAAATTGAATTGAATTCAATTGAATTTCATTGAATTGTAGTGAAATGAAAAGCACAGTTAGGCAATGTCGATAATAGCTGAGCGGTCGGTCAGCACTAGTATAGTCAATATATTAAAATGCTAGCTCATGCAAGTAGTTGTTGTCAATTGAGTGTCGGTTGCGACAGAAATGCTGATGAAATGGCAAAATGTCAATTAAGTTGCCGGGCGCAATTGTTAGAAAAGGAGTTGGTGGGTAATAAATAAAGAATTGCTGGCATATTGTTGCCTACTTTGAGCCGCTTAAGGGGGTATATAATGTGTAGTCTTTCATATTACAGCGCATGGAAATAGATATATATTAGTGTATAGGTCGTTTTTATTAGCTAATGGAGTGTCATTTAGATTATTGTGGTAGGTCTATATATAGTTGTATAGATAGTTAACCTACAATTTTGCTGTACGTTGAAGTATACTTTTAGGAGAAAAATCAAATTGAGTACAATTTTATCAATAGAGTGTTAGTAAATTTTATTTTAGATTAAATAATTTTCAATTTTATAATATTTTCTAATCATATGCCTCTAACACTTCCGTAGCCTTTTATACAACTAATATTGTTTTTGCCAAAAAGCAGTTTATTCCAAAGAAAAAATTCTCTAAAAACGTTTCAATCGTTTCAAATTAGGGTACTCCAGCTTCCGAAAAAATAGTTTGTGTAGTGATGATAACTCCCTTCCTCTTTCCATTTTTCCCCAAGTTCTACTTAAAGATAGTTATTGTAAGCTTATAATGATGTTTAAAAGCTTTTTGTGTAGTTTAATATATTTATGTTACATCCAACCTTATAAAACCATTACTGTTTTATTTCGAGAATTAGAGAATTAGCACTAGTTCCTTTCTTACTGTCTTATTTTGGTCATACTGTTCAGTTATTTATAATTTTATTGTACATTTCCATCTGTTAATGATTAATTGTATATTGAGCTCACTCCTGATCGATCCTAGCGGGCATGTTATTAACTCAGTCTCGGATTCATCTAGAAACGCATTTGCCTTTGTCAACTCGTCTGCTTTTTCGTTATACAAAATACTCCGTGCGACTATCAGCACCACTACAGTACCAAGTTCTACTTGAAATGTTCTTACAAAAAATTTAAAAGTGTTGCATCCACTCAGGTGAAGTCTAAATAGTCGTTTAAACAACAGCTGATCGTCCAAAAATTTTGGATATAGAATTTGTAGGAAATATTTGACGCATATTGGCCTTCATTGTGTTTTACTGAGAATCAGATCATCGGTCTCAGAATGATTTTATAACATCAAAAGTATATTCCAAATTAATTGATCAATTAAAATTTTGATCGAGAAACCTTATTTTGCCTTTTATACTGCGGCTACTCGATAACCGATCAGAGGTTATATATACATTTTTGTTTTTTATTTTCATAAGAAGTTGGTGAGCTAATTAATATTTTTTAGCAGTGACATCTACCGTAGCTTTTTTTATCAAAGAATACAGCCAATCGCAGACTAAGAATGTATATCGTACATCTTTGTCGCAGAGTTGCATTTGATTTTCAAGTCGTTTAAAATTCAATTAGAAATTAATGTAGATTTTTATTTTGTATGGTAAATCGATCTTAATCAGCGTTTTAATCGAGCAGAGGCCGGTTAATTGATCAATTAACTCCTGTCTAAAAACGCTATAAGTCGATCTTAATCAGCGTTTTAATCGAGCAGAGGCCGGTTAATTGAACAATTAGCTACGCTATTACTGGTATCCCTTACTTCACCATCTCATAAATAAAATATTTTTACTCTTCCCGCTCAAGTTTAAATAATTGTTTCTTTCTGAAACACTCGTCCAAAACTGTAATAGTGACGAATTGATCAACGTTCAGGTGTTACCTTTAATGCTTTCTAAAGTATGAGTGACTTAGTACGATTCAAAGCTTTACAATGTAATAAAAATCAAGGATCTGAGCAACAACGTTAAAGTAGAGACCTCTCGTTTTTGGCATAAACTCCAACACCTCAATTACTCTTCAAAATACTGAATATATATCTGTGCCAACCATAAGAAAAACCATATCACCTTTAAATAATACTCAAACCAAACTGAAAAAGAAAATTGTAAAATATATCTATCCAGTACGCCGAAATAGCAACTCAGTTGTAGCGTGCAAAATCTCAGCAACACAACTTATGCTACACCTGTGTATTAAATGCTTTATCCGCTTAAATGGAATCAGTAAATATCCTTTGTAATACGGTATTATGTGTATTTATTTATATATCGACAAAATCAATATTTTGCTTTCAGCTACAATATGATAATATTAATCTACTTTGTTTAGCGTTTCGCGTACAAAATCGATTTACTACGCTTTACTTTATGGTAATATCTTCTTGCAATGTGCGGCGCCCTCCCACCTTCTCTCATTCAGCTACTAAATTCAATCATTTATTTATTTTTGTATTATTTTTTTGTACTTGCTGTTGTTCATGCTTTCTTTTGGTAGCTCCTTCAGCTATATGGAAGCGCAGTCAAGCGTATAGTTCAGCGGTTTTCAGTTATATATAAGTATATATGTCTGTTTGTCCTACTATATCCTATTGCTATAATTTCGATTATACTTTTATGCCGTTCACAATCCGCTTGTTGTGCATTATTTGCATGTCCAGCAAATCCTGTCGTTGCTGCAATCATTTAAAAACTTATTTCTTGTTTTGTTGTTCTTTTTTATTTTTCTTTTATCCACTTTCCTTCTGCTTTTCATTTCCTTTTATATGTGCTCTCCTGCTTTTCCTCTTTATGCATTGCAATAATTCCGTCTTTATGTACACCCAGCCACCCCACGTGAGCGCAGTATACTTACAGGAAACACTCACTCACTCACTCATCACCATCAAATCGTTTATTACACCACTCACTCTACTTAGTTGTACTCGTACTATACTTATATACTATTTTCTTCTATTACAGATAACGAGCTATACTCCGGCACTGTGGCCGATTTTAGCGGCAGTGATCCGATTATCTATCGTGAGCCGCTACAGACGGAGCAATACGACAGTCTAAGCCTCAATGGTAAGTTTTTACTTTTTTCTTCTGGACAATGAATTCTTTCTTTTTTTTTTGTATTATTTATGTTATTGTTGTTTTCGTTGTTTGTAGCTAAACGTAATTGCATTATTGTGTGGTAGCTCCGTTGATGGTCAATCGTTGGTTCCATCGCTTTATTATTTTTGGTAATAGGTATCAACATGAAACGGAATTGTTGTAATATCAAGTATGCTGTTGTGCCTATAAAATATACTCACACCCGTCTCTCAAGCATTGACGACTGATAGCTTAACTAACTAGCTGAGTGCCTTACTGCGGTACTGGGTACTTTACTACTTTGCTGCGCCTAAAAGCTGTGCGTTTAGTACTTTGTGCGTTTTTTTGTGTCATTTTCATGCCTCTAATCGTATTTATTTGTGATTGCCCATGACAAGTAAATATACTACAAATATAAAAAGTAGTGCTGTATAAAGTGTTTGAGGTTATACTTTTGGTTCTAGTCATCAGGTTACTTAGCATACTCTATAAGTACAAGTAGTGTTTTCAATATCTACATAGTTCACTTAATTTTATCGATAATCGATACAGCTGGCCCGACTTAATAGGCAATAAATAGCTGAGAATTATAATCGTGGTGTTGGAAAGAACCCATCAGCTCACAAAGAGTATAGGCACTGTGAAAAGCTTTCTTATTAAAAAGAATAATTCAATTAGTATGCAAAATTTTAAGAATTCTTTTAATAAAAGCGGAAATGTAAACTGCCTTAAATGCTGAAAATTTCTTAATGGAGTCAATTAGTATAAAGAATTAACTAATTGACTAAATTTAAAACTATAATTTCTTAATTGAGTCAATCGATGCAAAAACAACTAATCATTAGCTAAACTAAATATTTTTTTTCTTAATTGAGTCAATTAATTAAGAACTGTCTGAAAGGCCTATAAACTACTAAGTCAAACTTAATTGAGTCAATCAATGCAAAAACAACCAATCATTAGCTAAATTAAAAAGTTTCGTTTCTTAATTGAGTCAATTAATTAAGAATTGTCTGAAAGGCCAATAAACTACTGGAAACGCTTTATAGGTACGCAATAAAATTTAATAAAATTTTCAAGCTGTTTGTTGAAATTAATGCTAAAACATAAATTAACATAATTCCTGAAACTTTTTTAATTGAGTTAATTAGTAAACACAATTAATTATTTGACTAAATTGAAAATTGTCATTAATTTTGTCAATTAGTACAAAAAAATTTGCTAATTGACTAAATTAAAATGTTTGATCTCTTAATTGAGTCAATTAGTGCAGTTAAATTGCTGATTAAGTGAATTAAGGTTTATCTGAAAGACCAATAAACTCATACTGAATATGTTATACGAATTTTTAGTTTCAGAATTAATTTGCTATTTCTTTTTATTATACTCTAACGGTTGTTTGTAAGTCCTAAAACTAAACGAGTTAGATATAGGGTTATATATACCAAAGTGATCAGGGTGACGAGTAAAGTTCAAATCCGGATGTCTGTCTGTCCGTCCGTGCAAGCTGTAACTTGAGTAAAAATTGAGATATCTTAATGAAACTTGGAACACGCGTTCCTTGGCATCATAAGAAGGTTAAGTTCGAAAATGGGCGGAATCGGACCACTGCCACGCCCACAAAATGGCGATAACCAAAAACACATAAAGAGCTATAACTAAGCCATAAATAAAGTTATGAAAATAAAATTTGGAACATAGGATCGCATTAGGGAGGGGCATATTAGAATGTAATTTTTTTGGAAAAGTGGGCGTGACCCCGCCCCCAAATAGGTTTTTTATATATATCTTGCAAACCAATAAAGGTACATAAACCAAACTTTCTGCAGTCATTTCTTTTCGCCGTTTCCTTATATAGTCCAAAAATGAAAGAAATCGGGTAATAACCACGCCCTCCTCCCATACAAAGGTTAGGTTGAAAATGACTAAAAGTGCGTTAAGTCACTAACGAGAATCGTCAGAAACACAAAATTTCACAGAAATGATAGCAGAAGGAAGCTGCACTCAGATCTTTTTACAAAATGGGAAATGGGCGTGGCATCGCCCACTTATGGGTCAAAAACCATATCTCAGGAACTACTCGACAGATTTCAATGAAATTCGGTATATAATATTTTATTGACACCCTGATGACATGTGTGGAAAATGGATGAAATCGGTTCACAACCACGTCTACTTTCTTTATAACTCACTTTTGAATTACATCTGAATCCTTCAATTTATAACATATACATTAGGAACCAATGATGATAGCGAAATAAAACTTTACACAAATACAGTATATGATCTGTGGCATCACTTGTGAAAAAATTGTCGAAAACGGACAATAAATTTTCAAGGCCCCAGATATCGAACATGTTGAACTCAGCGCCTAAGGTTAAATTTTAACCGAAAATATGGGTAAATCTCTCAACTAATTTAATGTAATTAAGAGGAAATTGTTTTCTTCCAATAGTGTGTCTCTGTTCCAAAAATTATTAAAATCGGGTCACAACATCTCTTAGCTCCCATATACATAATTATAGGTTTCGCAAAAATATCATCCGCTAGCTCCCATATACCTAATTAAAGGTTTTTCAAAAATTCGTTGGGCTTTATTACGCATATATGTATTGGTTAATATGTGATATATCTTAGCAAAATTAAGTGAGTGTATAGTATTGGATATAGTTTACCTTGCTGGTGAAATTGAATGAAATCGGTTCAGGAATTACCTCAGCCCTCATACACTATATAGGACGATTTTCGTTATTCTATTAAACTTTATGCCGAATTTATGGGTAAATTTGTGCGTTATCTTAACAAAATTTCTTCAATAAATTGCGAGAGTATAAAATGTTCGGTTACACCCGAACTTAGCCTTTCCTTACTTGTTATATTATTAGTAAATGTTTTACAAATCTGTGAAATGTCGTAAATTACTGCTTATATTCATTAATGAAATGTAAAATGACAAATTAAATACACATTTGTTACTTGCCACAAAACCTATTAGGACACCATAATACTATTTAATTAAATGACAATTCATTTTGGTTTTTTATTTTTTTCTTAATTTTTTTTTTTTTAATTTGTTTGTTAACAACATTTCATGATTTATATGAAAATAATTAAACACTCACATCACTCTTATTCATATATTGTCATTCACCATTTTCACATTTTTTGCAGCGCCAAATTTTGTCAGCTCTTTTACACAGGGTGATTTTGTGTATTTCTTCTTCAGAGAAACGGCTGTGGAGTACATCAATTGCGGAAAGGTGCGTATTGCAATGCAAATGCTTATATAAATTTATTTAAATTTTTTTCCTTGGACCCATAACTCATAATGCATAGCAATAATTGTTTTTGCTGTTGCAATTGTACAAGCGTAATTTAAACATTTGTCACGAGTGTTTTTAATTGATTTGAAAGCGTGTTGTAATTGTTTAATTTTTTCACACGCTCTCAAAGGTGCCGCCACACGCAAACGAGTTGAAATGTTGTTTGGAAAAAGTAGGAATGCGAATTTTTATCATAACTCAGTTTTTACAGTTGTTCAAAAAAAATATTGGTACATTTATTGGTGATATCAATTTTTTTTGTTAAAAGTGGTGCAGTGGTGGTTCATAGAAATGATGGTATTATAAAAAAAGCGGCATATTTTAAATATAAAAACTCAGTTACAATCCTAACGTTTATAAGTATGTGAAAATACAGAACTTCAATAAATATTTTATGAAAAACTAGTGAGATAAGAGTTTCAGAAAATGAAGCCTTATTTGTATACAGCTTCAAGTTCTAACATGCATAAGATTTCGTATTTACATATCTCTTCTGACTAGAAGTCGAAGTAAGAAAAAATCTCTTAATCAACTCGAAGAATAGTTTTGAAAATAACAGTCATCACTTTTCAGCAATATCTCTTCTCTCTTTCGAATGCGATAACAAAAAACATAAAAAAATAAAAACAAAGAAATCTATCGTGTAGCTCTTAAGCTAGTAGGGTGGATGGCGAACATTGCACCAAAGCCTTAGGAAGTCCATTGTGATATCACCGTGCTCGGAATCCCCTCACATTACCTTATCCACTTCGAACCTCTCGGTGGTTTTGATGAAATCAAATAATTCAAAAAGTTTTAACTGTGCAAGTTCCGCAATCGTTTAGCCGGTTATAGCCGAATCGAGTCAATTGGAGATCCCAAGTGTAACCTGGTCGCTCTCCACCTGGTCTCTCCAACGGAGTGGAGGTCTTCCCCTTCCTCGACTTCCTCCGGCGGGTACTGCATCGAACACTTACAGAGCTGGAGTGTTTTCGTCCATTCGGACAACATGATCTAGCCAGCGTAGCCGCTGTCTTTTTATTTGCTGAACTGTGTCAATGTCGTCGTATAACTCGTACAGCTCATCGTTCCATCGTCTGCGGTATTCGCCGTTGCCAATGTTCTGAGGACCATAAATCTTGCGCAAAACTTCTAGTGTCGTTTCATCTGATGTTGACATCGTCCAATCTGTAGACATCGTCCAATCTGTAGACATGTCTACCAATCAAACAGTGTCCTATTAGAACTCTGGTAGGAGAGTTCTTATATCATTCCTTTTAAATTTCAACAATCGCCAAGTGTGGTTCATATTCCATTCCGGCCACGTTTGTCTGCTTGTTGAGCCAGTTAGCGATTATTTCCACTATGACTCAGCCAACTCGATGACATATTTGTCGATTAAGTGTTTGTAAGTGCCCAAAGGCTTGCATATTTCCTCTTTTTTCTGGTTCTAATTGTAGCATGGTGCCCAATCTGGCAAGTTTGTCTGCTTCACATTTACCTGAAATATCACTATGTACTGGAACCTGTAGCAGATTTGATAGATTGCCATTCCTTCACCAACTTCGAAGAAACACTTAGATACTTAAAGCCTGATTTTAAAGCTGCTTCGCTGCCTATCGTATGAATATAAATTTGTTTCTTGTTGTAAGTACCTGCTTTGTCAGAATAAGAAGGCTTTTTTAAATGCAGTAACATCCGCTTGAAAGACACTACAGTTATCTGGTTGCCGGAAGGCTATTCTGGTATCAAGCTTTGCTGAAAAAACACCACCTCACACTCGTATCAGAATAGCACCGGCTACATACCTACCATATAATTAATCACCTTATAGTAATTTTCTCACTTCTTCACAATCCAATACTGAATTCCACACCAAAAGTGTATTAGCATACAGTCAACGCTTTATTGAACACCATTAACTGCCCCTAACTTTATTTTAAAAATTATATGCACACGCACTCAATTCAAAAAGTGCGCGCTAATATATTTGACACATTGCCAAAAAAAAACAAACAAAAAAGACAGAATCGCTACCCAAAAGTTATGCGCCACCAGATTACGCGTATGGTGAGCGAGCGAAACCTGCCACACGCACACTCACCGCACGCCAACCGCAAACGCATCAATCGCCGTTAATGACGCTCATATTTTCATTGTGGCCGCGTCTGTCGCTGTTGGCTGCTGCGCCCGCTTAATGGTCCACCGACGTCTTTCGACAACAAATCAACTCGACGCAATTTTCATGTGCATTCCTGTGTATGTTGTTTTCGTTGTTGTTATTTTTCGTTAATGATTTACATTTCGAATTTCTTGTTATTGTTGCTGGTTTTTTTTCTCATTGTGTGTATTTGTCATTTCGCCCAAATTTAGGCAATTTACTCACGCGTCGCGCGTGTCTGCAAATGGGACAAGGGCGGACCGCATCGTTTTCGCAATCGCTGGACGTCATTCCTGAAATCACGCCTCAACTGCTCCATACCCGGCGAATATCCGTTCTACTTCAATGAGATACGTAAGTGCGCAAAGATGCCGTGGCTATTTTTTATTATGTAATTTTTTCAAGATTTTTTATTTACTTATTTTTTTTGTGTGCGTGAATTGCCTAATGCCGCCCTGATTTGCTGTGACATTAAAATTAATGTTGCGCTTTTTAAATTCCTCCTCAACGCTGCGTCGCGGCAATTCACCCACACAACGCCAACGCCAACGTCAGATTCATTTTAAATATTCGCCTATAAAACTTTTTAAACATTCATGCAATTCATTATATTTATTTCTTTTCTCTTCTCCCTCATCGCCATGCCATGGCACGACACTCTGCTTGCGCTCCACTTGATGCCGCCTGCTGCTCACACCACCTGCCTACTGCATTTGACAATCGCACAGAATCGGCTAGCAATCTCGTCGAAGGACACTATGGCCAAACAAGCGCCAAATTGATTTATGGCGTTTTTAATACGCCAACAAATTCAATTCCCGGCTCGGCAGTTTGTGCATTCTCACTGCAGGTAAGTTCGTCTCAGCCTCGAGAGCATTTTGTCTATTAGTATATATGCGCTTACATAAAATTATATGCTACGACTCTACTTACACAAGGTACTTGGGTAGAGGTAGCATGCAACCAAGCGATGGTGTAGTGCTTCGCAAACAGGGTGGTTTCAATTTAGTTAATTATGCTTAGAAATTTTGACAGAACGATGTGCTATATAACCACAAATGAGAATTTTTATCAAATTTACGAATGTTCACAAAAATATATAGAAACCATTCCCATTTTGTCCAAATTGTCATAAGATCTATTAAAGATCATTAATGTAATGTGTGATCCGGAAACAGTATTTATATCCACTAAGAAATCCATATAGCCATATTCCGAAGGAAGAATAATTTTAACTACCCAAAATTATGAGTAATAAACGAGTATATGAATCGTTCCCGAAACAGTTAGTTGTATGTATTGGTACTTCACCAGAAGCCGCCAATAACTATATCATCTATGGCAAATATTTTTTTTCAGCTTGTTATAGCAATAATAGGATTTTTAAAAAGTATCAGCTGTCACTGCGGTAATAACTCCATGAAGAGCAATACAGAGTGATATCATTAGCTCAAATTGAGAATAATATCATAGCGGTCCATTTGAGAGATAACGATTTCTTATTTGAATATTAAACTAAAGAAAAGAATACTAAAGAAATAAAACAAAAACAAAAAAGGATCCTCAAATACTTTACAAAAATTTGGGAGCCAGTAGTCTGTGCTACAGAGCATACGATTCAGAAACAATCACTTTCAAAAGGCACATAAATGTTATACTTAATAAAAATACTATATTTGATTCTATACTCTCCTTTAAGAAAGAGAACCCCTTCTTTATCATATATACCATTAACAATGAGCAGTAAGAATCCTAATATATTTGATCCAACCACTTCACTGATGTTTATGAATAATATATTTGATCCAACCACTTCACTGATGTTTATGAATGGAACAAGGGTTCCTATGTTGGTTACAAGATCTTTCTCAGCAGATATTCATGATTTAATCCATTAAATTAATAAAGTGGTTTCAAAAATCGATTTATGGAGGTCCATTTCAGAGAAAGCGAATTTTTTTCGATAATTGATTTGGAAAAAGAATGAAAAAACAAAAAAGGATCATCGATTAATTTTACGGTCTTGGAAGTAGTGGTCATAATCTCGTTTTATACAAAGTATCACGCTTATAGACAGTGCTATTTGCTTTTTAATCAATACAATTTTTGCGACAGTATCCGATCCAGAAACAATCACTTTCAAAGTGCACTATAAACTATATAATTAACAGAACTTTACTAACGGCTCTGTGTGTATATTCACTATTTTAAAAGGGGAGACCATTAGCAATGCCACAATAAGAACCCATGACCCTTGATCTAAGCATTTAACTGATATTTGTGAATGGATCTTATGTTGGTTACTAGATCTTTCTCAACAGATATTATTGATTTAATCGATTAAATAAAAAAAGAAAGGGGTTTCAAAAATCGAATGGATCTTCATTTGAGAGAATGCGATTTTCCGATTATAAAACTAAGAAAATAATAAAAAACAAAAACACGTCTTCGAACCATTTAACGTCCTGTTCATAATCTCGTTTTGTGTCGAAGACCTCTCTAATGGCCAATACTAATTGCTTATTAATTAATACAGTTATTGCGAAAGTATCCGATTATGAAAAAATCCCTTCAAAATGCACATAAACATTATATTTAATAAAACTTATCCAAAGCTCTGTTATGTCTCTCTCTCTGATATTTTTGAATCGAAAAAATCGATTTCAGGTTGGATCGTAGATCTTTCTCAGGATATATTCATGATTTAATTGTTTTAATTAAAAAAGTGGTTTCAAAAATCGTTTTATGGAGGTCCATTTAGAAGAAAGCGATTTATTTCGATTATTGCACTATGGAAAAATAATACGAAACAGAATTGGACCTTCGAACAATTTAATGGCCTGGAAACCAATCCAATTTTCGAAGAAGTATAAGATTCTGAAAAATATGCATTTCAAAAAACTTTTATTTAACAGCTCTGTGTTCCTATAATCTTATTTAGGAGAGAGAATCACTGACATACAGACCATTAATAATGGAGGAGTAAGAACCCCAAGACCTTGGAACTAAATACTGATATTTTTGAATCCAATAAGTAATAATAATCGATTAAATTAAAAACAATGGTTTCAAAAATCGATTCAATGCCTAAAAAGTAATGATTACACCAACAAACAAGTAAGGAAGGGCTAAGTTCGGGTGTAACCGAACATTTTATACACTCGCAATTTATTTATTTAATTTTATTAATTTTATATAATACACAATTTTACCCACATATTCGTCATATATATTGTATAAAGTCCATTGAAAGTTGGAAACCCTAATATTAGGTTAGAAGCACCGAGGTCCACATGTTCGATACATGGGGCTTTGAAAACCTATGGTCCGATTTCGGCGATTTTTAGAATGGGGCTTCCACACTATAAAGGTAGTATTTGTGCAAAGTTCTACATCGATATCTTCACTAGTGCTTCCTTTATATATTGTAAAGTTAACGATTCAGATCGTCTTCAAAGTTCTGGTATATAGCAAGTTGGTGTGGTTGTGAAGCGATATGGCCTATTTTCACAACATATCATTGGGATGTAAGAAAACTATTACAAACCAAGTTTCATTGAAATCGGTCGAGTAGTTCCTGAGATATGGTTTTTGACCCATAAGTGGGCGATGCCACGCCTATTTTCAATTTTGTAGAAAAAATCTGAGTGCAGCTTCTATCTGCCATTTCTTATGTGAAATTTAGTGTTTCTGGCGTTTTTCGTTACTGAGTTAACTCACATTTAGTAAGTTTCAACCTAACCTTTGTATGGGAAGTGGGCGTGGTTATTATCCGATTTCAACTATTTTCATATTGTGTGGTGGGGTACGTAAGAGAACTGACTGCAGAAAGTTTGGTTTATATAAACTTTATTTATGGCTTAGTTGTGACACTTTATGTGTTTTCGGTTTTCGCCATTTTGTGGGCGTGGCAGTGGTCCGATTTTGCCCATTTTCGAAAACAACCCTCTCGCGGTCCCAAGGAACGTGAGTTCCAAGTTTCATCAAGATATCTCAATTTTTACTCAAGTTATCCGTTGCACGGACGGACGGACGGACAGACAGACATTCGGATTTTGACTCGTCGCGTCACCCTGATCATTTTGATATATATAACCCTATATCTAACTCGTTTAGTTTTATGACTTACAAACAACCGTTATGTGAACAAAACTATAATACTCTTATAGCAACTTTTGTTGCGAGAGTATAAAAATAGTGTCGGTTTTTTTGAGTGTTGGTCTAATCGATACCAACACTCAAAACTCGATTAGCATTTTTTTTATTTTAAGAAATCTCTGTCATATCATTATAGATATTACTTTTCTGAGATGAAAGTAATCTGCATTTGAACCACCTTATACAAGTGTTTGCTCTTGCTACGCTCCCACGTTGAAATGTGCTTTTTTTTGGCATGCGCTTAATATTGATTTTTCCGCTTTGTCGAATTCGTGTTTAATTTAATTTCACAAGCGCACATATATACAATCATACATATACATATAATATATAAACATACTTATATATATATTTTTCATTATTGCTCCTCATTGCAGAAAATCGCTGACACATTCGAGGGTAACTTTAAGGAGCAAAGCAGCATCAACTCAAATTGGTTGCCAGTCAATAATGCCAAGGTATGCAATATATTATATATATATATATTAATTTTTTTCCACACGATTTTTCATTATTTTCGCAATTAAAATGCCACAATTTTCAGTACACAAATCCGCAGTAGCGCAATGGCACTCAAATACATATAGACATGCATAATTTTTTACACCAATTGAAGCTTTATACACATACAAACACACTTATAAATGTCAACAGCGGCGCTTTATATATACATATGTATATATGTTTGTTTGTATGAGTGTGTGTACACTTTCAATTAAATTGGCCTCATGCGCGCTGGCACTTAACCACTCATTTTTATTGATATGCCACAAACCGCAGTTGATGTCGTGTCGCGCACTTACTCACACGCAAACACACACACACATACACTTCCACTTCAGTCGCGCGACTTGGATTTCCACATATTCGCGTACGCGTCTGAGTGCATATTTAACTGAAATGCGCACAAATTAAAATTCATTTAGTCGTGATTGACTTTTAATGCGACTACATAAACATGTGCTTAATCGCTTACGTAGAACCCTTGTGTATCTCTGTGTGTGTGTTTGTATAGACATACATACATACATGTGTAGTAGTAGGCAGTACTTTCGGTTTTTAAGTGGCCAATTAGTGGATGTACGCACACACACACCTCTACACACACACAAAGCAAATTTGGTTAACAAAAATTGGTAGATTACAATAAATAAATATATTTACGCAGGTATCAGTGCGCATCCCCAGCGGATTAGTTGGTGTTAAACTAATTTAGCGATTTATTTAAAAAATCGCATTTAATTACCAGCATTAATGCTGTGCTGGAGCGCTGCATATGACAAACTTTATGTTAAATTTAGTAGACCTAACGGTTATTTAGGGTTGATATGTATTGAAATTTACGTTATGCTGTCAGGAAATGGTTTAGATATGATTTAGAAATGCTCTTTGTTCATTATAGTTAGAAATTAATTCATTAATTGAGATGAAAAATAGTCATGGGGTATCGGAAATTTAAACTATTTTCATATGACTCAATTTGAAAGTAAAAATTCATAATATTTCTGCTTCTAATTAGGTAATCAAAAGTAATCTTCAACGCAATCATAATATAACCTGACTCTTGACGAGTTTCTTTTTTCAAATAACGATAAAAACGCGAGATAAATTTGAAAACTATTTATAGCTTTCAGTCTGCCAAATATTGGAGGTTTTCGAATTGAAATTTCAAAAATAATATTTCAAAAAACAATAACCTGCTGAATTTCACTTTGATATTTATACACAATTTTTCCATAAAACCGAGAAATCAATTAATTAATGACACTTTAATTGGCTCGCACTTAATGAGTGAGACCACTTCAAAAAACTGCAGTGTTCAATTTAATTAATTTAATTAATATATTATTAGAAATGTCTATTTTGTGCAACTATCCGAAGCATATACAGTTGAACTTCCATAACTTGAACTTTAATAACTCGCAGTACTCTATAATAAACATTTCACACAGCCAAATTAATTGGTCAATTAAAATTTTTATTGAAAAATTAATTTTCAAGTCGATTAAAATTCAATTAAAAACTAATATAGATTTTTATTTTGTATGCTAAATTGATCTTAATCAGCGTTTTGATTGAGCAGAGGCCGGTTAATTGATCAATTAGCTCTTGTGTGAAAAGGCTATAACTCGGACACTTGAATTGGCAATACAAGTTAAATTTCATACAAATTACCTGCCGTACCTAACGAAAGTTTCTCTAACTCAAAGTATTTTTGTGGATTATGCTGATTCGAGTTCAACTGTATATAAATTAAGTTTGAGGTGTGCACTGCGTTCATTTATCTATTGCAAACGAAACTTCTAACCCATATACTTTTCGTTAGCAAATACCATTAACAATGTCAACTAAGTTATTAAGACAGTTCAATTAAGCAATTAATTAAGTTCAATTATGCAAATAAATTCAAATGAGCCAGTATGTCCGTAACCATGAGTATTTGTAGTGAGAGAGATGACATTAGTTACTGGAACACATAGTAAATTTTACGTTACACCAGTAAACAAAAGCCATTAGAATCAAGAAATCACTTCCAAGCCTTGAAACAAGTATGTATTAATATAAAACATTATGAAGAACTAACCCACTGCTTGATCTCGGTAGCTAACCAGTTCGTAATGGACCAATGCAAAGCTCTTAGTAAAATTTGTACAGTATAAATTAAAGAGATATGATTCTCTAGCAAAGTTCTGTTCAACGAACTCAAAAACGTAATCAAATTATTTCCAATATATTTGCTAATATTCCAGACAATGCAAAATTTTTGACTCCTTTCAATTCAACATACTTTCTACTTATTTTTTCTGCCGTTTCCAATCAATGAATTTGGGATCACTAAATACTGAATGATCGTCTCTATCAGATCTTTAGACTTATTCTTCAACCCAGTGCCGCGATATCGTTAACTTGCCCGGTGTTCTAAAAATTATTCAAAAAAAAACTTGGATAGATGAGATGCTGATGCCAACTTTAGCACTCATGATATAAGTGCTAATAGGCTAAATTCCAGTTTTAGGGGTGTATGATTCTTATTGTATTTTGAAAGATTTTACATTTTATCTAGAATTAAGAATTAAAATAATATAGGAATTAAAAATCTCGCTATATCTGCTGAGAGACGAATCCACATTACTAGAACAGCCCAGGATTTCCGAATTATTTGACCAAGCGCTGGTAACTCGTCTGCGGAAGTATCAGCAAATAAAATATGTATATATTTTTGATAGATTGGAGTCTTAACAATCCTGTTGAAACCTCTAGAAAAGGGACGAAAAAGGTCATTAAAGGTTAAATGCTTTTTTAAGAGAATTAACGCTAATAATCCAGCACACTCCGAGTCAAGCTAAGATGCCTCAAACTCTGGTACAAGTTAACTTCTCCAACAATTATCGTTACATGCATTTATTTTTTTATATTTTTTTGCATAGAAGACAGACAAATCTACATATGTACAGCTATATATCCACCTAAACCACAAACCTACCTTGCGTGCAATTCATTTTTGCATAACTATGTAGTGTAGCCACCTTTTCTCACCAACTGTGGTGCTTGGAAAAAATGGAAATTTGTAAAATAAAGTAAGACAAAAACTTCAAAACGAAAACTGCAACGTCATCGTCAGCAACATCAACAGGAAAAAACTGCACATCAACTTTCAAACTTTTAGCATACACAAACACATCTACCGTTATTGCAGTTATTCTATACACGTAATCTTTACCATTACAGGTGCCCGAACCGCGACCCGGCTCTTGTCACAATGATTCACGAACATTGCCGGAACCGACGTTGAATTTCATCAAAACACATTCGCTAATGGATGAGAACGTTCCGGCGTTTTTCGGTCAACCAATTTTGGTTAGGACGAGCACAATGTAAGTACCTTGAATATTACAAACAAACATAAAGCCTTACTAGTGTATATGCATATATGTGCTTATATATACATATATATTTTTGCTAAGCGTGTATAAGCGTACACGTTCAACTATACATAGCTGGGTGGCTAAAGCTAAATAACAGGAAAAAGCAATATTGGTAGCTAAAAAGATATGCATACAGGCTGGTTCATTTAGTGATTTATTTTAAAAAATTTGAAAAAAAAAATGCCAATGGGCCCAATCGTTGAATCCGCAGCGAATTCGATTTCGATACGATAAAGATTTTCGATCATTGATTCCGTCGATAAAGTGCCACAAAGTTAGCACGTAAGACTGTTTTATCGACCTTTTATCGACAAATGCAACACATTTCATGAAGCATTTGTGCTTTTTGCTTTGTCCAAATTAAAACTGACCTTCAACTATTGTGAAATTTGTGAGGCTCGTTGAGGAAATACTTTCTCTACAACTTTATATCGCTTTTAAACATCTTTAGTTTATTTTTGTTAGTCTGTTTTTGTCTCTTGTCTCTAGAGTAGCTATTTAAAATATAATTTAGCCCGTCATCAGTAATTATTTACATAAAAACTTCCAAATGGTTTATTTCTTTTACACTTCCGCAACTCATTCACTAACGAATAGAATTCGACCAAAATTTTCGATTTTGTAGTTGTAATGATATCGTAATTAGCGACATCTATTAGCTGCCAAATGTATTTTTTCGAGTTCATGTGATCGTTCAATGTGATCGTTTCGATCAAATCGAACCACGAATTCAATGAATAGGCCCAATAATTTTTTGGTTTATTGTCGTAAATATCCTTATGTGGCATCATTTACTAGTTTCAGAATATAATTCTAAAGGGTGGTTCATATACTAGTTATTTTAAAATTTTAAAATTTTTTTTAAATACTTTTTCTGATTTAATCGACCAAAAATTAACATTTTTCATTGAACAATTCTTCGTTTTATGAGGCACAATTGAGTGATTTGTTAAAAACTTATTGACTCTTTTTAGTCTAAACTCTGGAACAACATGTTCAATATTCGCTTCAACGTTTAAGAAAAGGCTGTCACCTTAACAGATATACAGTAATTATAGAGGAATTGCAGAGAATAGTAGTAGTAAGGAGAAGAGAGAAAATAGTAATAAGCGAATTGCAGAAAACAGTAATAGTAGTAGAAGAGAGAAAATAATAATAGTAGGTGTAAAAAAGAAAAGAGGAATTGCAAAAAATAGTAGTAGTAAGGAGAAGAAATGGTGAACCAATGATGCACCTTTGGTGATCACGATAATCACCAAAAACCGATTTTTTCACTTTGACGCGCTGGTGAGGATCGGGTGCATCCTGGTGGTGGCACAAACCACCCATTTGTGCCATTGGTAGCGAACCTAGCTTCACCAGGAGCGCGGCGATAATCATTTATTCGAATAAGCATACTCATTACCCAAGAAATCATTCATATGGCAACGCTTATAGCGTTTTTAGGCAGAAGCTAATTCATCAATTAACCGGCCTCTGCTCGATTAAAACGCTTATTAAGATCGATTTACCATACAAAATAAAATCTACATTTATTTTAAATTGAATTTTAATCGACTTGAAAATGAAATGCAACTCTGCGACAAAGACGTACGATATACGTTCTTTGCTGGCGATTGGCTATATTTTTTGATAAAAAAGCTACGGTAGATGTCGCTGCTAAAAATATATTAATGAGCTGATGAAACTTGCCAACTTTTTATGAAAAGCAAAAACAAAAATGTATAACTGATGATCGGCTATCGAGTAGCCGGCAGTGTAGAAGGCAAAAAGGGTTTCTCATTAAGAATTTTGATTGATCAATTAATTTGGATGTGTAAAAACGCTATTACATCCTCTTCAGTAGCTCTTCTTTTTCATGAACTTTATAGCAGTTTCTAATTCAATCTTCTCAGTAACAACTTGTTCTGTATAAGCTTCAGTATTCTAATCCTGCCTACATAACATCGGTTACTTAAAGTAACCAAGTCCACTTTAGTAATTACTTTCGTCTAAAATATAGTTTTTGAAAAATATTTTCATAAAAAATACAAAATTATGTCTAGGTTCTTCGTTATCTTGAGACAAATCTGTGTATAGCCATACACTATATATATAATTTTTCGATCATTTCATCGTTTCAAAATATATTTGAAAATTTTCTCAACTGTAGTCCAGACTAATGGATCTATTTATTACTACTTGAGACGATTTTCAGTAGAAAAAATACATATGGACCACCCCTTATATGAAATCACATATTCATACCTACATTTATTATAATATTTATTTATATACATATATATATACATATATGTTATCATTTCCTATATATGTACCTCTCGCAACTTCCACGCCAAAATGTAATCGTATATCCTGCCTGGCTTTCACCACTCGCCACACAAAGTCATTTCGCTGAGTCCTTGCAAAATGTCGTCCGCGGAACGTACTTCGCATTACATCCGGCGTTGACTTTTAGCTGACATTCGGGTGGTGAAATTGACTTTTTGTTGACACACACACGCGCAAGTATATGAGTTGCAAGCATGTCTGTGTATGTGTGCCTTTGGACATGTAGCGCACATTGCGTATACGCCATGGCCGGATGTTGGTCACGTATCAACGGGTGAGAGTGGCTAACGCGCAAGTGACTATGAAATTGTTGTCGTTGTCGTTGTCGTTGATCATTGTTGGAATTGCCATTGCTGGCGCTGAATTCTCCTGCTGCTACTGCTGCTGCAATCTAAATATTATTATACAACACAGTTGTGGCGGTAGCAACACAGGAAAAGCACTTGCGTTGCACTGCAGCGGCTAATATTGTTGTAATGACAACAACAAGAACTACAACAACACCAGTGATAGCTACAAATTGACTGCTATCACAATTTAAGACTGTCTTCTCTTGTATGTGTGCAGTGTGTGTGTGTGTGTGTGTGTGTGTGTGTGTGTGTGTCTATCTCTGCTCAGCTTGTTTGCCAACTGCACGTCGTCCGACAATGATCATTATGATTATGATTATGGTTTGTTGATGCAACACTGCCACTAACCGTTGCACACAACTAATACGACAACGACAACGACAAACGGCGATGACTAACAAACCAACTAAGCTTTAGCTAGCTGGCCGCAGGCATGGCTGGCGGGTGGCTATTTTAAATAAAATAGATAACGCTACCTAGCTGCTTTGAGGCGTAGTTGAGTGGCTAACACAACTACAACTACCAGTCTGAAAGTGTGTGGGTGTGTGTATTCTCTCCTTATATATATATATATATATATTATATATGTGTATGCTTGTGCTCTGGCATGTCATTGCTGCAATGGGTGCGGTTATTGTTTGTTCAGTTCATACCGTTATGTTTGTTGGTGGCGTGCAAAGTGTTGGTCCCGGTGCAATATCAAAAGACCGGAAACCCTACCCGCAATTCAACGCCAAATTAGTTATTACACGCTTTGACTTTGACGATTTTCATGTCACATTACCTGCTACTTTACGGTATAGCTAACTCTCGAGTGAAAATACACACAGTTACATATGTACATGGCACTCATATGGATCATTAAGCGTGCGTTGGTTGGCGATTTTTTTTCTGTTGAGCAGCTAACTAACATTATACTTTTGATATTTATTTATAGTCTTGGTTAGAAACTTTAGTAGATTTCTCTAACCGACCTATGCTCTAGCGAGCGAATATTTCTTTAATTAACACACCATATTAACAAGAGTCGTCCTAGAAGAGTTGTATACTCCTTTTAAGAGCTCGTAGGTCCATATTTGGTCTTAGTTATCACTTTACAGAGTCAGTTCTGCGATCATAATATATTCAAGGACGCATTCCACTTCTGATCTTCCATTTTGCAAAGTTTGCAAATATTTCCTTTCCGCCTTTTTGTCCCTTCGGCTATGTGTAAAGCTCTTATCTGGCAATACTATTCGTCTTTGAAAGGTCTTGACATAACCTACAAAACGATGTTATGCATGATTAGTTTGGATATTGCCGTCATACGGTTATAGACGTGTAAACATGGAGTTCAGTAACGACGAAATTCGCGCTATTTTTAAGTTTTCCTTCGTTAAAGGGAAATCCGCTAGAGAAACGTTCCGTGAGATTAATGGTATTTTGGGGAATGGTACTCTATCACTGCGAACTGCGGAAGGAATGGTTTCGACGATTCAAAGCGACGATTAAGCTAACCGGCGGAATACCTGCGACGATGAATACCGATCAAATCATGGGAAACTCATGGCACTCGTGACATCGCCCAGGAGATAGGCCGTCTGCAGAAGGCTGGATACACAAAAAAGCTTGATGTTTAGGTGCCGCATGATTTTTTTTTTGCGTCAATATCAAGCGAAAACGAAGGAAATCATCCACTATGAGCTGCTCCCAAATGGCTAGACGCTTGATTCTACCATCCACTGCAAACAACTGGACCGCTTGAAGCATGCGATAACCAGAAGCGTCCAGAATTGGCCAACAGGAAGTGTGTAGTGTTCCACCAAGACATAGCCCGTACCATATAGCCCGGACACCTGTTCCTGTCCATGGCAAACGCCCTTAATGGTGTAAAGTTGAACTCCAAAGATGATTGTGAAAAGTGGCTGTCCGAGTTCTTCGCAAATAAGGAGGGGAGCTTCTACGAGGGAGTATTATGAAGTGTTAATATAATATTTGTTAAGTCAATAACTTAATTTGAACTGCCTACATATAGAAAAGTGGCGAAATGAGCGCTCAACTATCAAAAGAAATAATGAATTGACAGCACTTCAGTTGGAAAACTTTGCTGAACAATAAAAATACAAGTTGTTTAATTTTTTAAACGAAAATTTTATTTTTCACAATACACTCAATCTAGTCTTTCTTAACGCATTTGCCTCAAAGATCCTACAAAATGTCCATACCAATTTAGAGGCCTCAAATATTAACGTTTCTTTCCATCTTATTTGAGCGAGATAGTTTTTCAGTAAGCTAATTGAGACTAGAAGGTAGGAAATAGTCTCTGAGAACCATATCTTACTTTCATTTATCGATTACTTCTCAAATTGATTGAGTGACTATAAAACTTTTTCAATTGGAATAGCTTAAGAACTATTTAACCTACGCAAAGCTTTGATATACTAATAAAGTTGGGTTACTCTCTAATTTCCATTTTACCGTCACCCAACATAATTTCTGGAGTTACTGCGATTCAAATTAAGTTTAGTACTTTAAGGTGATGGTAGAGATTTTTTATTTGCAGTCAGGGCAAAGGCTTTGTGGTAAATCCCTATGTGGTAAATCCCAAACTGCTTCGGATAACTTTACTAGATTTTTATGCAAGCTTAAACTCTTCTACAGGGTTAACAATTGAAAACTATCTTTTCAAAAATATTAAATATATGAAATGCATCTCCTTTGAATTTCTTTAGAATATATTAAAGATTTACCGATATTTTCGTTAAAAAATTAGCCACAAGTACTGAAGTCCTCATGTTTGATATCTGGGGCCTTGAAAAGTTATTGTCTGCTTTCCGTTTTGATTTTTAGACGTGCGATGTCACACTAGAAATGCAGTATTTGTGCAAAATTTTGTACCGATATCTTCACTGTTGCATAATTTATGTATTGTAAAGTTAACGAATTAGTTGGACTTCAAAATTGTTGTATGTATAAGGAATGTGCACTTGGTTATTAACAGATCTTACCCATTTTGAAACTCTACCATTGGCATGTCAAAGAAATGTCTTGGACCGCATTTCGTTGGAGTTGGTCATGTACTTCATGAAAAATGGTTTTTCACCCATAAGTGGACGGTGCCACGCCCAATCCATTTTATGCGTAATTTTTATACTCTCGCAACAAAGTTGCTAAAGAGAGTATTATAGTTTTGTTCACATAACGGCTGTTTGTAACACCCAAAACTAAACGAGTTAGATATATACCAAACTTATATATACCAAACTGATCGGGGTGAAGAGTAAAGTTCAAATCCGAATGTCTGTCTGTCCGTCCGTCCGTCTGTGCAAGCTGTAACTTGAGTAAAAATTAAGATATCTTGATGAAACTTGGCACACTTATTTCTTGGCACCATGGGAAGGTTGCTTTCGAAATTGAGCAAAATTGGACCACTGCCACACCCACAAAATGGCGAAAACCGAATAAAATTTGCTATGAAGGATCGCACTATGAAGGGGCATACTTCGATATATTTTTTTTTTGGGGAAGTGGGCGTGGCCTCGCCCCAAATAAGTTTTTTGTATATATCTCGCAAACTAATAGAGCTATATAAACCAAACTTTCTGCAGTCGCTTTTTTAGCCATTTCTTAATATAGTCCAAAAATGAAAGAAATCGGATAATAATCATGCCCACCTCCCATACTAAGGTTAGGTTGAGAATTACTAAAAGTGGGTTAACTCCCTAACGAAAAACGTCAGAAACACCAAATTTTACATAAGAAATGGCAGAAGGGAGCTGCACTGAGATTTTTTTACAAAATGGAAAATGGGCGTGGCTCGCCCACTTATGGGTCAAAAACCATATCTCAAGAACTATTCGATTTCAATGAAATTCGGTATATAACACTTTCTTGACACCCTGATGACACGAGTCATCAGCGAAATCCGTTCACAACTACGTCTACTTCCCATATAACTCAATTTTGAATTCCATCTGATTCGTTCACTTTATAATGTATTCATAAGGAACCAATGAAGCTAGCGGAATAAAACTTTACACAAATACTGTATTTGAGCTGTGACATCACTTGTGGAAAAATTGTCAAAACCAGACCATGACTTTACAAGGCCCCTGATATCGAACATGAAGAACTCAGTGCCTAAGGATAATTTTTCACCGAAAATATAGGTAAATCTCCAAATAAATTGCTAGAGTATAAAATGTTCGGTTGCACCCCAACTTAGCCTTTCCTTACTTGTTTTGTACCATCTTTACCATACAATTGAAAGCATCTGCTGTTGTTTCTTACTGAACAACAACACTTTTAGTAGTTTGCAACATAACCTTTGTACGGGAGGTAGGCGTGGTTTTCATCCAATTTCATCCATTTTCATGCTACTTGATGAAATACCTAAAGAAATTACTGTAGAGAGTTTGTTTGATATAGCTTTAGTAGTTTATGAGATATATACAAAAAACTTAACTGGGGCTTAACCGACTTAAACTTAATTATTTCAAAATTTATTTAAGGACAAGAATAATCAGGCATTGTAACACACTTCTTATGGACATTGCTGTAGAACAATTCAGCGCCTTCACTTTCGTCTTAACAAAAATGCGCCTTTCACCTGCAACATTATCATGGTTTGCTGCTGTGTTGCCACATTCGCATCTCACACACTAACACAAAAGACTGCAAACAACAACTGTAGCGCTGAAGCAGTTGTCTACGCCGTCACCACACCAATGTGCCACTTAGTGTTGCGTTGCATGCACACTTAGTACATAGAAGATGGCGGTTAAACATGTCGTTGTCGTTGTCGTAGCGCAGAAAATTTTAAGTAGCTCGTAATTTACTTCTTTTATGTGCACAACATGCCACAAATGCAAACACGCATACAACAACAACCAACTCGCCAATGTGCCGTTATATGGGGTTTTATGTGCACCACTTGCTTGTTAGTTCGTTTGCAAGCCATTGCCTGAGTGAGTGAGTGAGAGTAGAGTAGCGTAGAGTGGTGTGGGTGCGTGAGTAACACGTTGGCATTTACGGTCATGTATGCGTTGCACATAAACGTTTTTAATGTTGAATGCCACAAAGTGCAACAACAACAACCATATAACTGAAACAACAACAACAGTGGCGTTGGCACAGTTATGCACCGACCAAGAGATGCGTGGCAACTCTAGCGCTGTTTGGCTTGCGTCGCGTATGTGTGTGTGTGTGTGTGTGTATGCAGTTATTTATGTGGGTATTTTTGCGCGCCAGAAAGTATGCTTGCTTGCTTGCTTGCCTGTATATTTGTGTCATCCACATTCGCACTTGGGCGAGATTTATGGATGTCAAAAGTTTTTCAGTTTTTCACATGCGCAAGCCATGCCGCATCGTTCGCCAACCAAACAACGCGGCAGTCAGCCAGCCAGCCAGCCAGCGAAATGCTGCTCGAAAACCCACTGAACTACTCGTGTGCTGTGCGTTTGCTTTTCACCCGCGCACATTGCCACCCGCCACACATCAATTTGCTCTCGCATTTCACTCATATGCGTTGTTGATTTTTTTGCGTATAGTATGGTTCCATCTTTCATTTCTAGACATTTGGTACTTGAAGTGACCCCGCTCCCCTCTGCCGTTCGACCTACGCGCTGCTGTGTGTGGCATGCAACATTGCTCGCGTACGCAAAAGTTTGTATGCGTGTGTGTGATTTTTTCACATATATCAGCATGTATGTATAGTTGTTTGCATTTCTGTTTGTTTCTGGTTTAAATTGCGCTTTCATAATTTTAACTCTCTGCAAACACTAGACTTTTCATACACACACTCACTCATGCCTATGCATATGTATGCATGCCACTCATGTATGCAAACACAGACGTGCTGTTATTCGTCTTCTACGCTCTTTTATTGTTGTAGTTGTTCGTAACTTATGTAGCAGAAACGCTGACACAGTGAACTGAAATGCAAGTTTGCGTGCTTGTGTTGCCGTGTAAAAAAATACCGCTAGACGTTGCACTTAAAAGTATGAAAATTGTTGACACACCAAAAAGGCACTGATATCCCCAGATATTGTATTTTGTTGGTGTTTGTAGGCGCTGTTGTTTTTTTCTACATTTATTTCGTGCTCCTTCTGCATCTGTATGCGTAAAAATTGCCGGTGAATAGTTAATTGACCTTCGTGTAAGGCAAAGCAGTTAAAGTTGCCTTTTGAACCAATATGTGTTTGATTTTTGTGCGTGTAGCTCAAGTATTATTTTATATGAGTGTGTGATATTTTTTTACTTCAATGATAACTTTTACTTAAGATAGCACCTTTAATTCCCGCTTACCTACAAGTCATAGTCGCAGTGAAATATGTGGTTTAATACCTAGAGATTGCCTTTTCCTTCATTCTGTTGAAAATTATCCACCTAGCCAGCGTAGCCGCTGTTTTTTTATTCGCTGGACTATGTCTATGTCGTCGAATAACACATCATTCCATCTTTTGACGACAGGAGATATTTCGTCTTGTCCTCGTTCACTACCAGACCCATACGATTCGCTTCCTTATCCAGGCGGGAAAAATCAGAACTATTAGCTTTCGATAAAATTGTTCAATCACTCAATGTGATGTGATGTTATAAAATTTGCAGTGAAATAACCGAGTTTTCATAGAGTATTTAGCGATTCTACTGTTCGAAAGCATGAACTCAATTAGTTTTAGAGCAGACTTAGTGATCTAGTGTGTTGAATGAATGTATAGACAACATGCTGATGATTGATATCAGCTGCTACGGATAGTAAGTGACGTGCTATACATCAGAGTATTTATGTAAATCTTGATAGTGTGACGTTATTTGATGTGATGCTGTAAATGTGTTGTGGCAATGGGATGTAAATATGATATAACGTGACTTAATGTTCTATGAGAGTATGCGATGTTGATAATAATGTGATATGAAGATCCGATGTGACCCGATCTTGTGTTGTGATTTGATTCTATGCTATATGATATGATGATAATTGATGTTATCCAATATAATGTGATATGTTTTAATATGATGGGATGTGAAGAACCATGATGTGATGTTATGTGTTATAAAGGTTAGGTTAGGTTAGGTTAAACTGGTAAGCCAATACGCCACACATAGACCTATTTAGGTCCTTTACGATGCTAAATGGAGTGCCGTCACGGTGTCCACGAGAAGTAGGCATCCTTTAGGATGCCTGCGCTTGACGCGAATTTTAAAAGCATTTGTGGGTTCACTTTCGATACCTCTTCCAGATTCTCATATTGTGAGGCCCCCAAGGCGAAGTCGCTGCCTTGACAATGCAGCGCAGGTGCACAGAAGATGCGTCATTGTTTCTATTGCACCTTGCTCTTGACATTTCCTGCAGTTATCTCGATCTGTAAATCCCATTTTGTAGGCATGTGCCACCACCAGACAGTGACCTGTGTGTATTCCCACCAAACTCCTACAGTCCCTTCTATCGAGTGACAGAATGAGTTTGGTGTACTTCTGGTCTACGGTTTTACACATGGCTTTAGCGGTTTTACACTCCGGTATATTTGTCCAACGGGTTAGGATTTTTCTTTTTCATGCCCCTGTCCAGATCATCGAACAGACATGGGATGGGTTTGCCAATGTTATTCGCGTTTCCGGAAGACAGTTTTACACCATTCTTGGCAATTTCGTCCAAATTTCTCGTTGCCTTCAATGCCTTTATGTCCTGGCACCCAGTAGAAGTGAAGACACGTGTTCCTAGCAACTCTCTCCACTGCCATCCTGGTATCCAAAACACTTTTGGCCGAAATGCAAACCGAGGTTGTTGCCTTGATTGCTGCTTGACTGTCTACGTAGATATTGACTTTGGAGTAGCCGGCTGCTGTATTGAGGGCTAGCTCTGCTTTCCCAATAGCAAATATCTCCGCTTGAAAAATACTGCAGTGGTATATTCCAGCACGTACCCCGTCCTCCATTTTCGAGCCATCCGTGTAGATATTCAATGTGCTGCTTGAGGTTATCATTCCCTTACGCCAGCCGCCTTTTTCCAGGTTCACCCGGAATCTTCTTTCCCAGTTCATGAGTGGGGTCAAGTAGTCGGTACCGCCCCTACTCACCGAGCTGTGCCCAAAAGTTCTATGCGTAAATTCTCCTCCCGCCCCTATGTGTTATAAAGATATGATATGATTTGCCGTGGCTTACAATATTGATGTGATTTGATTCTATACTATATGATATGCTGATACCTAAGGTAACTCAATGTGATCTGATTTAACATGCTAGTGACGTGATATGATTTAATGTGCCACATAAAAGATTAGAATTCATCTTATGATGTGATTTGATTCTAAGTTATATGAAATCATTGACTTAATAAACGCTTACTTGATACAATTCAATATGATATGATTTCAAATGTTAGGATGTGAAGGTACATCATGCAATTTGCTAAGATTTGCGCTGTAATATGATTTCACGTGGCTTACGACAGTGAATATATTATAAGATATGATGACACATAATGTAACTCAATGCGATATTTAATATGCTGCTGACGTGATATGATTTAATATAACACATAAGACATTGTGACTTGATCTTGTGGTGTGATTTTATGTTATATGAATTTTTTAAAATACTCGTATATGTAGTGCAATATTGTATGAAATGATGGTCCTTCATGAGATGTAATATTCTATTGTGATGTTATGTGCTGCCTTATGATGCAATATGATTCAAAGCAAATTGCTGTAATGAAATGCAATAAGATGTCATATGATATGATCTGATGAAAAGTAAAGTGAAATGATGTGATGTGATATGATACAATAGTACTTCTAAATGATGTGATATGATGCACTTTCGTCTATTTTTTTATCTCAAATACTTAGAGTATCTAACATATTAATGAGTACTATAAAATATTGTACCTCTACTATTGCTTTCACACGACATCATATGATATTTTCTAATGCGTTGTGATTGAATGTGATGCACTCTTAAGTTTTTATAAGATAATGGGACTTTTAGGTAAATTTTACAGCAGTGATGCGTAAGCAACAACGTAACAGCGACGACAAATGTAAACTAACAGTCAAAGCACTGTTACTTTAGTGCATGTAAACTAACATAAAATGTAAAGTTAACAGAATTTTAACTTTTAACTAACAATTCGAAAATGCTTAAAGCAACTCCTAATATTTCTTAAATTGTTAATTCTATGCTAGATATTAAAAAAAAAAATAAAAAAATACTTTTTATAAAAAAAAGAATCGATTTTTGAGCCCTTTTTTTATATAAAAAATATATATTTTTAAATGTTTCAATTTCTTTTCGATGTAAAAAAATATAAAATTAAAGAAAATATTTTAAGTTTAACTGAACTTAATACTACAAAATATTTGAAATTTATTTTTATACCTTATATACCAACTTGAGACTCCTCAACAACTTTAATAAAAGTTCTTCTAAAATACCAAAGCAAAATAGCACAGACCACTTTCTACTGCTGCATTAATCTTTTCTCTTGCTTTCCACTTATTTTTTCCGGCATTTTCAATTTACTTTTCTCATATTTGTTTCGCTCACTTTAGATATTCTTTGCCTAACTATTGCAATGTGACTGCCATATTGGCTTTTCAAATTATTTGTGAAAACTTAAATGAAAACTCGCAAGCAAAGTAACTTTTCGTTGCCGTAACAAACGAACAACAGCATGACGTGCAACAACAACTATAAAAAAATAGCAACCAAAAACCGGTCATAAAGTCGACCAACTTTGTGTTTTTCGCAATTTTTTTTTTTTTTTTTTGTTGTAACTAGCATGTACTACTTGAAAGCTTGATTTTTGTTGTAATTTTTTGCTGTGACCAACAATGCTTGTTATTGTTCTGGCCGTAACTTGCTCGTATTTTCATTGTTATACATGAGTGTATGTGTGTGTGTGTGTGTGCGAGTATTTGCTGGCTTTCTGATATATTTAGGAGCTTCACTTTGTCACTTAGTTGCACATCCAACTCATCGCGAGGTTACTATTAAACTTTTCAAGTTTTCTGCTTGTGTCTCTCTGTGTATGTGTGTGTGCAGAAGTTTTATAGATTTTCGGCAATGCTAGTTTGAGAAATTTAACTAACTTTACTACGTACAAGCAACTAAAATGTGCATGATAACTGTACTTTACGCTGTTTATTGTCGCTTGGTTGGTGACACTGTTGGTTTGTATGTGTGTGTGTGCGCTTGTGCTTTTTACCGCTATGTGAGGTCAACCATATAGTTTATTGTTGGAAATCAGTAAGTCATACTTTAGCTAGAAGTTTGCTCTGTAAATTAAAAATAAAAAGTGTATATACATATATATCACATGCTTAATATTGCACTTCTGTGATGTTTTTTTTAATTTCTTTGTACAAAAATTTGAAATATAAATTTTACAATTTATTATTCTTATTAAGTTCAATGATTAACTACCATTATGCCTCTCCATTACAAACATAATTATTTGCTTTAATTTAATATAAAAAAATTACAAATTTTTTCTCATCACTGTACATTTACTTATCACATATAATTATAATCCTACCGGTATTCTGAATTTCATGAGAACTGCATTTAGCAAACTCATACAGTTTGCTTAAGAGAGCATGAACTCAAGCGCAACAGCATTTAAATGTTTGTTTCAAGAATTTTCAAAATGCAAATGCCAAGTAAAAGCATATAAGTATGTCTTCATTTATGCATTCTTACTTGTGTGTATGGCTTTGTTTTAAAAGTTCTTGTGAAAAGTTTTCTATTTAAAATGAAAGTTGGTTTGCATTCGTTGCTACTGAGATCACTCATACGCCATGTAGGTCTCTTAATGAAATACAATCCTTGGCAGTACCTTTATATGAGCTATTCGTAATAATTTTTTCTGAGATATCTATGTGAATATGTGAACAATAAAACAAAAACATTAGTTAGTGAAAGGTTTTCTTATTATATTTTTTTTAATTATTTAAGGAGGTAGGTTAAGCTTTTATAATAATTTTTTGTTTTATTTATTTAAGACTTGATCAAATATTTGGCAATTATTAATAATTATCTCGACTTATTTATTAACTTTTGAAGATTTTGTCTTAAATTTATTATTTTCATATTTTTTTTTTAAATTACAATAACAAAAAAAAGTATACCAAGCTTGTGTCTGGCTTATATTATACCCATATATTTGATATATGTGACCTGGTCTACGGAAAGGGGGCTTAGGTGTCAAAAAATCAATTTTCACTTTTTAGTTGATTCGGATGGAAGATGAGATGCTTTTTCACGTGATAGAATCCAAAAAGTCATAACTTGTTTGAAAATTCCCTAAAAATATAAAGAAAGAAGAGTAAAAATACGAAAAAATATAATTTTTTTGTAATGAACAAAATACATTGAATTATAAGCTATGATTATACACTAGAAAAACGTATTATGGGCCAAAAATAATAATGCTGAGTAGTTTTTGTATTTTTCTTTGTTGTCATTTTCCTTGAGATCTTTTTACGTGTTGATCCTGAGGAAGATGGACCTGGTTCCTCGTCTGGTTTGAGAACATCTTCACTAGTTTTTGCCTTCCGTTTCTTCGATGGCAAATCTTTCGGGCATGTATTCTGGTACTTGGATTGCCTTAAGATAATATTCAAAGTACTTTTGGTCTTACTTTTTTTGGACAATATTTTTTATAATATTGTCATTAAGATTTTTATATACGGATTTATAGAGTAATATCTCTGAGTAAGTATAGACCTTATCACACAAGGAAAAATGCATAAAAATAGGAAAAAAATATAGACGAGTTTATTAGTAGCTTTTGCCGTTTAATTGTGACTATTTTTCAGTTCGTTCGTTTCATAGAATCTTTCAAATTCGTCTGAGATCATATATTCATCGCTTATCCGCTCTTCAGTTTATTTGGCTTAAAATTATAACCTTTGAGTTCACCAATTTCCAATGATATCAATGCACTTTCGGGTCTTCATTACATACATAATACACATATATTATTTAGTGCCACAATGAGACCAATAAATCTAACACGCCACTGGTTAAACTGTTCAGAAAAAATTACCTCACGAATTCAATCAATTTAGCCACATGCTTTTTTATGTGCCTTTGAGTGAAACTAAATACTTCATTAACTCTAGAAATGGAAAACAGATGTTCCCACCATAATAAATAGTGCTCACAGAAGCGACTCTTCGAATATTAAATTATATTTCATAAAAGCTCTAATTAAATGGCCAAATTTACAATATTTAAAGTCTTTTCGCACAGGAGTTAATTAATCGATTAACCAGCCTCCGCTCGATTAAAGCACTGATTTATATCGTTATACCATAAAATAAAATTCTTATTTTACTACATTAATTATTAATCGAATACAAAGCGAGTAGAAACTGAAATGCAGCTCTGCAGGTTGTTGTCCACGCTGTAAATTTGGTTGTGCTTATTGATAAAATATAATAAAAAATAAATCAGTTGACGAAATGTGCCAACAGTTTATGAACTGAAACAAAAAATGTATAACAGCTTTCGTTAATCGAATAGCCGGCTATGCGAAAGGCAAAAACTGGTTTCTCAATTGTAATTAATATATGAAATTAATTTCACTATGCGAAGAGGCTAGTAATTGTTTAATTATCGAGTGTAAAATATGTATTAGAAATATATGGAAATTAAATTAAATTAGTCTCTAGGCTCTATTAAGTTCAAACAAATATTTGTTGAGTTAAATAATCTTCTAAAAGCAGTTAAGTTTTATAATGGATTTAGATTTATTTATGTATTTTTAAGGTCTAACAGCAAACCTTTCTGCAATTTTTAAGTTCAAAGCAGACCATAAAACTAGATGTGCAGCGAATTAGTACTCAATCAAGTAGACTTTAATCCATTTGTTATACACATTCACACACATGTTATTCTTTAATTGCAATCTTTTTTCTACCATTTTTTCCTGCCACATCATTATGGTCATTGCCTCACCCACATTGTGCAATATGCTTATAAAATGAATGAAATAATTTTTTACATTATCACGTTCCTAATTACAAGTGCAAAGCAGCTCAGCTCAGTACGACTACAATACATTCCATAATCTCACATATTTTTCACCAGCTACTTTTATTTTGATGACATTCCTTTACAAGCCACCATACACATTGTTTTTGTTGGCCACGTTATCAACGGTGGTGCACACAACAGTGATGTGGTTAACTGCACACATACATACATATACATATATATATATAAACATTGTTATCACCATTGTGCTTTTAAGTGAAAGCCATTGTTTTTTTGGTAGTTGTTGTTGTTGCTTTTGGGTACATATTTTTATACCGTGTCATCTTTTACGAGTACTCGCGATATACGCATGGAGACTGACTGAGTGTATAACTTAGCTTACACGCCTTGTTACTTTTAGGGTATACATGTACGAGTTTGGATTATGTATGTTTGCCTGTGTATGTCTGTAGTGATAGTAAAAATGTGCAGGCAGTACATGCCGCGTTGCCCTGAATTTTAATTACACCACTGAGACAACAAAACAACGTCGCACCCTTTCGATAAGAAGCGTTAAGTTCAGCCAATCCTTTTATGCTTGACTCTTGTGAAGCTTTTCCGTTATATACATACATCTGTATAGACATACAGACATACAAATATTTCACTTATTCTCAGTCCTGTCTTACATTTAATCACTTATATAACAATTCATTTGTTTTCTTACAGTTATCGCTTCACACAAATCGCTGTGGATGCACAGATAAAAACGCCCGGCGGAAAGACTTATGATGTGATATTCATCGGCACGGGTAAGAATACAAGAGAGAAGAAAAATAAAGAGAAAGAAAAATGAATATTTTTTTTATTTTTAAGACATTTAGATATTTATATTACACAATTTTGTATTATTTTTTCATACCCACAGATCATGGCAAGATTATTAAGTCCGTCAATGCTGAATCAGCCGATTCGGATGCGAAGGTTTCATCAGTGGTGATTGAGGAAATCGATGTGCTGCCGAAAAGTGAACCCATAAGAAATTTGGAAATTGTGCGCACCATGCAATATGGTGAGTTTGACTAAAAAAAATATAAAAAAATACATAAAACAAAATAAAATAAAAATAAATAAAATTAAATTAAATACAATCAAAATTAAATAAAAATGAAATGAAATTAAATTAAATTAAAATAAATTAAATTAAAAAAAAAAAATAAAAAATATAAAATAAAATAAAATAAAATAAAAAAAAAATAAAATTAAAAAAAAAAAAATAAAATATAATATAATAAAAATAAGTAAAATTAAATTAAATTAAATTCAAAAAAATAAAAAATAAAAAAATAAAATAAAATAAAATAAAATTAAATTAAATTAAATTAAATTAAATTCAAAAAAAAAAAATAAAAAATAAAAAATAAAATAAAATAAATAAAAATAAAATAAAATAAAAAAAATAAAATTAAAAAAAAATAAAATAAAATTCTAAATAATAAAATAAAATAAAATATAATAAAAATAAGTAAAATTAAATTAAATTAAATTCAAAAAAATAAAAAATAAAAAAATAAAATAAAATAAAATAAAATGAAATAAAATAATATTTATACTAAATTAAATTAAATTAAATTAAATTAAACTAAATTAAATTAAATTAAATTAAATCAAAATTAATTAAAATTAATTAAATTAAAATATACATATATAAATCACTTATATATTATAAAAAGTATACTTTTCCATGTATTCCAACGATTTCAAGCAATTAACAACACCGCTTGTCATACATTGATTACAATTGTCGTGTCGTACTACGCGAAGAAGACTCATTAAAAAAATAAAATAAAATAAAATAAAAATAAATTAAATTAAATAAAAATAAAATAAAATAAAAAAAATAATATAAAATAAAATAAAATAAAATAAAATAAAATAAAAAAAAATAAAATTAAATTAAATTAAATTCAAAAAAAAAATAAAAATAAAAAATAAAATAAAATAAATAAAAATAAAATAAAATAAAAAAAAAATAAAATTAAAAAAAAAATAAAATAAAATAAAATAAAATTCTAAATAATAAAATAAAATAAAATATAATAAAAATAAGTAAAATTAAATTAAATTAAATTCAAAAAAATAAAAAATAAAAAAACAAATTAAAATAAAATAAAATACAATAAAATAAAATAAAATAAAATAAAATAAAATAAAATAAAATAAAATAAAATAAAATAAAATAAAATAAAATAAAATAAAATAAAATAAAATAAAATAAAATAAAATAAAATAAAATAAAATAAAATAAAATAAAATAAAATAAAATGAAATAAAATAATATTTATACTAAATTAAATTAAATTAAATTAAATTAAATTAAATTAAATTAAACTAAATTAAATTAAATTAAATGAAATTAAATCAAAATTAATTAAAATTAATTAAATTAAAACATACATATATAAATCACTTATATATTATAAAAAGTATACTTTTCCATGTATTCCAACGATTTCAAGCAATTAACAACACCGCTTGTCATGCATTGATTACAATTGTCGTGTCGTACTACGCGAAGAAGACTCATTAAAAAAATAAAATAAAAAAAAAATAAAATAAAATAAAATAAAATAATATTTATACTAAATTAAATTAAATTAAATTCAAAAAAAAAATAAAATAAAATAAAATTTATAATAAATTAAATTAAATTAAAATTAATTATATTAAAATATACATATATAAATCACTTATATATTATAAAAAAAATACTTTTCATAATAAACATGTATTCCAACGATTTCAAGCAATTAACAACACCGCTTGTCATGCATTGATTACAATTGTCGTGTCGTACTACGCGAAGAAGACTCATTAAAAGTTGCCACATTTTGTTTAACTTTTTATTATATTCATTTTTTTCATTACCTTTTTTATTCATTACACAGACCAACCAAAGGATGGCAGCTACGATGACGGAAAATTAATCATTGTCACCGATAGCCAAGTGATTGCAATACAATTGCATCGCTGTCACGATGACAAAATCACCAGCTGTAGGTAAGTACAAAATGATAGTTGATTTTCGCTGTTGTTGCTGTTGTTGTTTTCACAGTTTACTTTACCGCTGACGCTCGCTATTGTCAGTTACTGCAAAGTCAGTGACACATTGAGTCCGCCAATGGTTAGCCGTTGCATACTTGTTGGTGTGCGGCTGTTAATTCGTTACAAAAGAATGTAAAAGAATGCAAAAAGGATGCGCATTTTTTATTAGTGTGGTACAGATTTTTGTTGAAAAACATTGCTATGAGTATAGAATTATGCGTAGAAATATTTTTTTCTTTAATTTTTTCGTATATTAATTGTATGTGAGCCTAAAGGTAGGCAACTTTTTTCAAACAACTTATATTTTATGTAGAATCTTTTCAGTCGCGAGTATTATTTTTTGTATAAGTGGCGTAGTTTCGAAACTAATCGTAAAAAATTTAAAGTTTTATTTATAACTTTAATCTTTAATATTTTTCGTATTTTCATAATCAATTTATTTCTTATTAAAAAATGTTAAATTAAAATTTAATTAATTCAATATTTTAGTTTAATCGTTTTTATTTTACATTACCAGTTTATTAATTCTTAAAAAATCTAAAATTTTAACTTTTTTATAGAAAATTTTACAAAATTTTTATTGAATTATGTTATGTTATATATTATATATGATTAGATACACAAAAAAAAATGTTATTTCTTAATCTTTCAACAAAACTGTATCACCTTAATATTAGGTCATACAATATCTGTATATATACTTTATTATTTATATTTAAATTTTCCATTGTTCACTATATTTCTCCACTTCTCAATCTTCCTCTCGCTTTACCTTACCACCCATCCATTCACAGTGAGTGCGTAGCGCTGCAGGATCCATACTGTGCTTGGGATAAAATTGCTGGAAAATGCCGTTCACACGGTGCGCCACGTTGGCTCGAAGAAAATTATTTCTATCAGAATGTTGCAACTGGGCAACATGCGGCATGCCCATCAGGTAAGCAATATATATAGTGCAAGGTATTTTAAAAAAGATTTTATAATTTCGTATTAAATTACATGTAGACAGATCTACAGTTTACCATATACTCTGATATTTATAAACACACATGTTCGCAGTTGTTACACATTTGCTTTTGCATATATTTCTCTATATATAACTGCACATGCCAGTATCTCTCGATGTGGCATATTCCATACAACTTACTGCCCTGCAGTTAAATGAAACTCACATATCTGTACATATTTAATTCCAGAAAATAATCCTATATAAAAGCGAGAAATTCAGCAATATTAATTTTTGTTATTCTGTCATTATAACAACGTACATTCCATGTGTATCGCTCATGGTGCGCTCCTGGCAGAGATTTGGCCGCGTGCCAGTTAATGGCAAATTGCCAAACTCGATGCTCAAATTAAATTCCACAGTTGGTGTACAAGTGTAGTAAAGGAGAAATTTATGAATTTCAATTGAAAATATATGAGAGTTTCAGTGTCTTTGTATAGCTCACTGTTGACCTGCCAGAAACTCTCATTGAATGGAGCATGTCAGCTGGTTATTACTATTCATATGCTCCATTTAATTACAGAGTAAATTGAGAGGTAGTCAGTTTTCGAAGACCTTTATATGTCTTCAAAATATATTAATTTCAAATCTACTTTCAGAATTTTTTCGAATTCCTCAACACTTTTGAGAGGTTTAACACTAAAATTCTTCGAATAATTTTATGTTTAGAAAGCAAGGGACACAAATTTGGCGTAAAAGTTTGCTGAAATTTGAATTTGGTGGATTCTTATTGGAAATAAGAAATTTGAATTTGGTAGATTCTTATTGATTGGAAATAACAGTTTCAGTTTCATATAATTATATCCGTCTATTCTCACTAAGTAGTATTGCGCTCTACCAGAACACTTAAGATCACTTTAAATATCGCCCGTAGATCAACTGGTAGATAGAGAAGGTTTGCCTTCCATTCTTATGAACGTTGAAACGTATAAGATCTCCAAGTTTAAGTTCATTCTTCAAAGACTCCACCCTTTAAAGACTTTAATTACTACTCATGTTTCTCACTAAGTAGTGCCGCCTTCTACCAGAATACTTAAGGTCACTTTAAATATCGCCCATTCTTTTGAAATTTGAAACTTATAAGATCTCCAAGTTTAAGTTCTTCCACTCCAGTTTAAGGACTCCACTCTTTAAAGACTTTAATTACTACTCATGTTTCTCACTAAGTAGTGCCGCCTTCTACCAGAATACTTAAGATCACTACTCCCGTCGATAAACTTGTAGATAGAGAGGGTATCGTTTCCACTCTTCTGAATGTTAAATCTTAATAGATCTTTGAGTTTAAGATCTTCATTTAAAGATCCCATACTATATTATCACTAGTCATGTTTCAAGAGCATAACTATCCACTCTAATATTCGGTCTCTAGTTAAACTATAGTCGAAATATATTTGCAAAAGCACTTGTGTAATAACGAAAAACAACTTTTACTCTTATATATATGTATTTACCGTTATGAATTTAAATTTTTTATTCAAACATTTTATTGAAACACCCCAAAAAAACAAAATAAGTTTCCAAAGACAATAACGATTTTTTATTTTTTCTTTATTTTCGTATCAATCATTTGTAATCATCTCATTTATGCATTTTCATTTTCAACGCACATTCTACTACTATTCTGTTTTCTTTTTTTATTGTAACCTCACCACAATAACAACACTAAAATATTGCATATTTAATACATACCCGACTCGTCCCCCGCCACCACTCTTGCACTCTATCATTGCACCGCCTCTATTCTCAGCATACACTCCATTCACATTTGCAGGTAAAATCAATTCGAAGGATGCGAATGTTGGCGAACAGAAGGGCTATCGTGACGATATGGATTTGTTGGATTCACGGCGCCAAGGCAAAGATCAAGAGATCATCAATATTATGGGTGATAAAAATTTCGAAGGTAAGATTAAAGCCATTTCGTTGTTGCCTATTTTCAATCAAACTTATTGTGCAACGTATTGTAATAATAATAATAAAAAACTAACTCCAAACCACATCCTCATCCTTTTTTGTACATATGTAAAAAAGCTTGTATGTGTTGTAGTGTCCCAGAGCTAACTTTATGTTTATATAGTATTCGTATTCTGCTTCTTCATGCATGATAGTGCAACATCTATTTACAAAAGTGTATATAGGGTGGTCCAAATATGGGTTATTATTTTAATATTTTTATGCTACTAGTTGAATGATTTATTTCTACTGAAGAATCCAAAAAATATAAGCTTAAAAAATTTATTTCTATGAAATTAAAAAAAAGTTTCAATGTCATTAATGGAATGTATCTAGTTAGGAGGCCTAAAATATTAGGGTTTTCAAACATTTTTCCTTAAAAAACTTCTAAATTTAATATTTTAAGAATTTGTACAAATATTATGGTAACTTTAAAGAGTATTGAAAAATTTTTTTTTGTAAAAATAACAGGTTCTCCCAAAATTTCGTTTTGTGGAGGCCACTATATCTCTGAAGTGGATCACCTGAAATGATGAGATCAAACGAATTTTGTATAATCGTAGAGCAAATCGAGAAAATCGCAAAACAATTTTTTTTTTACAAAATGGCGGCTTTCCAAAAAAAATCGATTTTGTGCCATAATTTGTATTAAAAACATTTTTCTATTGATAATAAAAAAGCTTCGATTAGGTTCTGGAAAATCTACTTCAGAAGCCTGTGTAAAACTTTGGCACTAATCGGTTCAGCCGTTACCGAGAATTCTCGGTCACCGACTTTTGAAACACAGTTTTGAGAGAAAGAAGGCACCATACCCCTCTACTAGTTTCAAATGCTCTGACGAGTCATTACAATTATGTGTGTAACTTCAAAAATAACCCCCGGATTGACTTAAAATTTTCAGAGCGTTTACTTGAATACAGGTATTTTAGGAAAGTGAAATAAAACTAGATTTTTTTGAAAATTCTAACCATATGTAACCCCTTAAAGTAGGAGTAAACCTTAAGAAAGTTTTTTTCCTTGATATTTGATCGTTGAGCAAGTTCCTCAAACCATTTGTGGCATCCTTTAGATTTTTATAACAAATTTCACTTCAAAATGTCATCTTTGAATACTTAAAATTTCTTCATTTAGCTAAAACAATTGTTATTTAATGTTCCAAAACTTCAGCAAATTTTTCTTTTAATTCAAACTCTAATCTAGTTCTCGTAATAAAGCTCAAAAGCATAAATTTTTGTTAAAGTAGAGGAAATAATCAAGGAAAATAAACAAAAATTACCTAAACAAAAAATTTTCGCAATTTCTCAATGTCTTTATGTTTTTTTTTTTTTTTGTGGAAAACCACGTCCTCTTCAATGATAGTTACCAAATCATCACGATCTGGATTTAGTGATATTATGTATACGCATTTGTAGATGGAAAGGTATTTTCGTTTTTCTTTTGCAAAATTCACACAATTTTAAATGATAAATATGCCATATCATATACCCCAATGATATAAATATATCATGCCCTTTCCCATGATATAAAAATCATCTAGTTAGTCCGTAGTCGTTGAAGTTCTAAGCTTCTTTTGTTTGCCTATAGAGTGGTGTCTCATCCGAGGCTTTTGTCGATTTTTCATTGGTACTTCGTTTTTATGTGGTGGGTCCCAAATCCTACTCACAACCGCTGAAGCGGGTTCGCCTTTAACTCGCCTTCAAACTGATGTTTGTTAGCTACTCAGAGGATACTTGGTCTAAAACCGGAAGTCGTGAGCATCTTGAATCATGTGGAGAAGAATCGTTTCTGGCCACGCCCAAGTGAATGGCAATCAAAAACTTTCCTCATTAACGTGAACTTCTACACATGATCCCATCCATCCATTTATGGTCCTCAGAAAATTGGCAACGGCGAATTGACATATGTAGTTCAGCGAATAAAAAGACAACGGCTACGCTGGCTAGATCATGTTTTCCAAATGGACGAAAACACTCCAGCTCTGAAAGTGTTCGATGCAGTACCCGCCGGAGGAAGGGGAAGGAGGAGGGACCAGGTGGAGAGCGACATGTTTACACTTGGGATCTCCAGCCGGCGTCGAACTGCGAAGGAAAGAGAGGAGTGGCACGCTATCATCTATTTGGCTATAACCGGCTAAACGGTTTCAAAGCCAATCACATATGTACATACATTTCAGCCAACACTCTTACTGCAATATTACGCCTGGTGCTTTGGCTGAAATTTCCTAGAAAAATGCAACAGATCAACTTTAGCGACTACTTAAATCATGCTACACGAAATGAGCTTGGTTTAAAGAAAAATATTTCGAAATTTCTTTAGAGATTTATCTGCGTTACTAGTCAAACAGACAAGGCCAGTAGAGGTATTACGCACCTACAGTCCTTTATAACTCTGCTAAAACTTAACCAATTTCCATGTTCTTGGTGTCAATTTAAAGGTTATCACTTAGCGCTTATATTCTCATATTTAATTTTAACGATTTAGATATTATTGGCAATTTTACAAGAGAAAATTAAAAATTCGATTCTTTTTTTATTATTTGGTAATTTTTGTGTAAGAAAAATGTATATAAACCCTATTTGGACCCACCTATTTATTGATCCACCAGTCAACCGCTGCTCTGTGTGCTTAATGATGACAATGACACAGCTTGTCCGGATTTATGGCATTTTCACATTTTCTTTGATATCCTTTTATAGTAAAGCATATCGTTGTTGTTATTATTGTACTGATAATAAAACTCGTCTAAGCCATACTAACTTCTGTAGAGTGTGTAATTTTTAACTTTCCGCTTTTACCTGCATATCTTGGCACACACATATATATATATAATATATATCTATATAAATAATATCACATGCTTGACTAACATTCAACTATTTGTTGTTGTTGTTGTGGGCGTCTTATGATGTATTGTTTTAGATTTACGTATTTTATTACACTAAGCAGTGGTTGTATATATGTATTTATATAGATAAACGAGTGAACATATATGTGTGTGTTGTTGTATTTATGTTGTAGTTGTTAAAACATGGCTGCATGCATGACTTGACAGCTTGTCTGGCTGCTGTAACTTATATGCACATATTTGCCTTTGTTAGCGTATATATATTGTTTTTGTTTTTTTGTATTTTGTTGTAAAAATATGAATGACTAAGCTACTTTTTTGTGCTTGTGTGTGCGTTTGACTTTTTCATGCGCTCTTTGCTTCGTTGATTCTACGCTTTTTTTGTTATAGTTTATCATATTTTTATTGTTGATATTTATTTGCCATTTTAGACATTTGCAGTTGCATTGATTGGTGCAGTTTATGCGCTCAATCAAAATATATTTTCAGCATATATGTATGTATGTAGTTACAGTTATGTAGATTTAATGTGCTGTTTTTGCTATTGTTTTGTGGTATCATATTTATATTTATTCAGGAGACTTTGCATGCGCTTTTATTTGATTAATCTTTCATTCTTAAGCTGATTTTATAAGCTACATATAGCATCCTATACACATGTGTTTGTTTACAAATATACACTCCAAAGGTATATAACAATGAGTGCAAGAAGCTGATGTAATAAATATGTAGATTTGTTCCTGCAAGAAATTTGATGACCAGTATATGGAAACACTGAGCATAAAATTCTTTGAACTCAAGATAACAAGAGGTAGAACTAGAGGTAGATTACTGGGAAAAATATAAATTTCCTCTCCGAGTGAAACATTAGTATATAATAAGTGAGAGAATTCGTTTATAACAAATAAAACTATTGAAAATCACAAATGTGTATGATTTAAAATGGATAGGTGTAACGGTTATACCAGCTTGAGTAGATATTGGTATCAGTGTAAAGGTAATATCGTCGCACTTCTACCCTAATCCAAATGTATTCCAAAACTCTTATGCTTACCGATTTGTAGCGGAAAAGACATTTTCGTTTTTCTTTCGTTAAAAACTATGCAATTAGAAATTTTATCTATATAATCTATATAACACTCGTATAGCCAATGACACGCCCTTTCCCATGATACCAAATTCATTCGAATCGGTCCATAATTACAGAAGTTATAAGCTTCTTTAGTTTGACTTTTCCCGGCAACACCCTTGCTGCACGTTTATGGGCGCCTGGTGCTTTGGCGGAAATTTGCCCAAAAAATTCAACATTTTGATTTCAGTGACAATCATTTATCTCGCATGCTATACAAAATTACCAAAAAATGTCAAACACGCAAACTTTAAATGTCGTCCGAAAATTCATCATAACTTGGCTAAAACTGAACGGAATTTATTGATATTGGTATCGGTGGAAAGGTAATATCGTCGCACTTCTACCCTAATCCAAACTTTCTCCAAGACTCTTATGCTTACCGATTTGTAGAGGGAAAGACATTTTCGTTTTTCTTTCTTTAAAAACTATGCAATTAGAAGTGATATCTATATAATCTATATAACACTCGTATAGCCAAAGACACGCCCTTTCCCATGATACCAAAATCATTCGAATCGGCCCATAATTGCAGAAGTTATAAGCTTCTTTAGTTTGACTTTTCCCGGCAACACCCTTGCTGCACGATTATGGGCGCCTGGTGCTTTGGCTGAAATTTGCCAAAAAAATGAAGCATTTTGATTTCACTGACTCATTTATATCGCATATGCTATGCTATACAAAATGACCAAAAAATGTCAAACACGCAAACTTGAAATGTCGTCCGAAAATTCTTAATAACTTGGCTAAAACTGAACGGAATTTATTGATATTGGTATCAGTAGAAAGGTAATATCGTCGCACTTCTACCCTAATCCAAACTTTCTACAAGACTCTTATACTTACCGAGTTGTAGAGGAAAAGACATTTTCGTTTTTCTTTGTTTAAAAACTATGCAATTAGAATTGATATCTATATAATCTATATAACACTCGTATAGCCAAAGACACGCCCTTTCCCATGATACCAAAATCATTCGAATCGGTCCATAATTGCGGAAGTTATAAGCTTCTTTAGTTTGACTTTTCCCGGCAACACCCTTGCTGCACGATTATGGGCGCCTGGTGCTTTGGCTGAAATTTGCCAAAAAAATGAAGCATTTTGATTTCACTGACTCATTTATATCGCATGCTATACAAAATGACCAAAAAATGTCAAACACGCAAACTTTAAATGTTGTCCGAAAATTCATCATAACTTGGCTAAAACTGAACGGAATTTATTGATATTGGTATCGGTGGAAAGGTAATATCGTCGCACTTCTACCCTAATCCAAACTTTCTACAAGACTCTTATACTTACCGAGTTGTAGAGGAAAAGACATTTTCGTTTTTCTTTGTTTAAAAACTATGCAATTAGAATTGATATCTATATAATCTATATAACACTCGTATAGCCAAAGACACGCCCTTTCCCATGATACCAAAATCATTCGAATCGGTCCATAATTGCGGAAGTTATAAGCTTCTTTAATTTGACTTTTCCCGGCAACACCCTTGCTGCACGTTTATGGGCGCCTGGTGCTTTGGCTGAAATTTGCCAAAAAAATGAAGCATTTTGATTTCACTGACTCATTTATATCGCATGCTATACAAAATGACCAAAAAATGTCAAACACGCAAACTTGAAATGTCGTCCGAAAATTCTTAATAACTTGGCTAAAACTGAACGGAATTTATTGATATTAGTATCAGTAGAAAGGTAATATCGTCGCACTTCTACCCTAATCCAAACTTTCTACAAGACTCTTATATTTACTTACCGAGTTGTAGAGGAAAAGACATTTTCGTTTTTCCTTGTTTAAAAACTATGCAATTAGAATTGATATCTATATAATCTATATAACACTTGTATAGCCAAAGACACGCCCTTTCCCATGATACCAAATTCATTCGAATCGGCCCATAATTGCGGAAGTTATAAGCTTCTTTAGTTTGACTTTTCCCGGCAACACCCTTGCTGCACGATTATGGGCGCCTGGTGCTTTGGCTGAAATTTGCCAAAAAAATGAAGCATTTTGATTTCACTGACTCATTTATATCGCATGCTATACAAAATGACCAAAAAATGTCATCCACACAAACTTGCAATGTCGTCCGAAAATTCATAATAACTTGGCTAAAACTGAACGGCATTTATTGATATTGGTATCAGTGGAAAGGTAATATCGGCGCACTTCTACCCTAGTCTAAACTTTTTCCAAAACTCTTATGATTACCGATGTGTAGAGGAAAAGACATTTTCGTTTTTCTTTCTTTAAAAACTATGCAATTATAAATGTTATCTATATAATCTATATAACACTCGTATAGCCAAAGACACGCCCTTTCCCATGACACCAAAATCATTCGAATCGGCCCATAACTGCGGAAGTTATAAGCTTCTTTAGTTTGACTTTTCCCGGCAACACCCTTGCTGCACGATTATGGGCGCCTGGTGCTTTGGCTGAAATTTGCCAAAAAAATGAAGCATTTTGATTTCACTGACTCATTTATATCGCATGCTATACAAAATGACCAAAAAATGTCAAACACGCAAACTTGAAATTTCGTCCAAAAATTCTTAATAACTTGGCTAAAACCGAACGGAATTTATTGATATTGGTATCAGTAGAAAGGTAATATCGTCGCACTTCTACCCTAATCCAAACTTTCTACAAGACTCTTATACTTACCGAGTTGTAGAGGAAAAGACATTTTCGTTTTTCTTTGTTTAAAAACTATGCAATTAGAATTGATATCTATATAATCTATATAACACTTGTATAGCCAAAGACACGCCCTTTCCCATGATACCAAATTCATTCGAATCGGCCCATAATTGCGGAAGTTATAAGCTTCTTTAATTTGACTTTTCCCGGCAACACCCTTGCTGCACGTTTATGGGCGCCTGGTGCTTTTGCTGAAATTTGCCCAAAAAATGAAGCATTTTGATTTAGTGACTCATTTATATCGCATGCTATACAAAATGACCAAAAAATGTCAAACACGCAAACTTGAAATGTCGTCCGAAAATTCATAATAACTTGGCTAAAACTGAACGGAATTTATTGATATTGGTATCAGTGGAAAGGTAATCTCGTCGCACTTCTACTCTAATCCAAACTTTCTCCTAAACCTTTATACTTACCGAATTGTCGAGGAAAAGACATTTTCGTTTTTCTTTCTTAAAAAAACTATGCAATTAGAATTGATATCTATATAATCTATATAACACTCGTATAGCCAAAGACACGCCCTTTCCCATGATACCAAAATCATTCGAATCGGTCCATAAATTGCGGAAGTTATAAGCTTCTTTAGTTTGACTTTTCCCGGCAACACCCTTGCTGCACGTTTATGCGCGCCTGGTGCTTTGGCTGAAATTTGCACGAAAAATGCAGTTCATAATTTTTGTTACCCCTGAAAGCATGCTATGGAAATTTGCCAAGCGGATGTGCTGCGTGCAGTTTTGTGTTAACCTTGGTAAACTCGCTATAACTCCCTTAAAACTCAACCGATTTTCATGATATTGGTATCAAATTAAAGGTAATCGCACAGCGCTGTTGACTGTTTTAGTTTAATTACAATATTAGTATAATTTTAATGATTTATGGGGAAAAGAAACGAGAAATTAATAGAAGGCGCATTCATTTATATTTTAATGCGAAATCTTTGTCTATTAAAGGGTCTTGAGTCTATTTATTTTATATACAATTTGAATTCTTCTATGTTTAGTTTTCTAAGTGGGTTTTTGGACAGACAATTACTTAGTGCTTCCTGCATCATGCTTGATTGCTTTCAATTATATACTTTACATTTGAAAGTGCTTTCTTTAATATTTTTTTATTTAGTATTAAATACGTATATGTGTATGTTCGCATGTTAAATCCCATATTATATAAATTAAACAAAATTACATATAATTTAAAAATTTATTTTAGAAAATATTGTTTTTATTTTTGGTTTTCTTATATTATAATTAAATGGAAAAGTAATTAAAATTTAGTTTTTGAAATTCACTTGTTTATTAGAAACGTACACACACACTTGTAAATAGCTTCATTCAACTAAATTACATTTCATTTTCACAATATGAACATAATCAAAAAATTGTTTATAGTTTAGCTTTAACCTTGCCATATTTACATATGTACCCTCCCAACTGTTAGATATGACTTTAATATAAACAATTGCACATATGCGCACACATACAATTTACTTCCGTTTTGCAATGCAATTATTAATGTTCAACTTTGTTCTCTTCCTTTTTTCTTTTCTTTTTCTTATTGATTATCAACAAAAACAAAAACAAATAATAAATAAAAATAAACATATTATATCTTGGCGTTTATCATAATCCACCTCAATGTTACATATTTATGATGTCGTGCGTAACCTAAAAAACAAAAACAAAATGAACGTTGATTGTTGGTTGCTGTTGCTGTTACATACATACACTGTTGCTCTTTGATGTTGGTTGTTGGTGTTGGTGTATTGGTATAATTTTGGTTTTTGTGCGCCGAACACAACATAAATATACAACAACAACAACACATGCGTTGCTGAACCGATTGAACACACTAAAAAATGAATTATTTATCTGCAATAACGACGACACTGCAATAAAAAATATTTTCAAAATATATTAAAAAATTCAAAAAAAAAAATATTTAAAAAAATTAAAAAAAAAAAATATTTTTAAAAAATTAAAAAAAAAATATTTTTAAAAAATTAAAAAAAAAAATATTTTTAAAAATATATTAAATATTATAAATATTACAAAACTATACCTTAAACTCCACGCTATGCATTTAACCATATTTAAACTCAACTAAAAAAAGGTCCACAAATTTCAGCAGATATTATCAATGCGCAGTATACCGTCGAAACGCTCGTTATGGCCGTCTTAGCCGGTTCAATTTTCTCCCTACTAGTGGGCTTCTTTACAGGCTACTTCTGTGGCCGACGCTGTCACAAGGATGAGGATGACAATTTGCCATATCCCGATACGGAATATGAGTACTTTGAGCAGCGTCAAAATGTCAATCGGTAAATATAAAATGTCGATTTATATGCATACATATAATATACAATTTTATACATTTTATTAAATCAAATTTGTCATAAAACAGTGAATTACCTCTCATTCCGCACAGTATACAAGCGGAGCCGAAGCTTCTACCTCAAGTGGAGGAGGTGACGTACGCCGAACCGGTGCTTTTGCCACAACCACCACCACAAAATAAAATGCAACATTCACCAAAGAGTACGCTACGCAAACCCATGATGCATCATGGCCCAAATTCCGAGACGCTCTTCCAATTTCAGCCCGATGGCTATAATACACAACAGACATATCGCGGTCGCGACAATTTCGGTACACTGCGATCACATCAGGTGATGGTGAGTATAGTTCTAGTAAATAGTAGGAGATTTATAATAGAATTAAAATTTATTTTGTAAAATAGAAATTAAAAGCAAATATAAAGTGGTTTGCATAAAATTATGTGCGATTAAAAAAAAATTTGTTAAAGAAAAAATTTAAATTTTTGAAAAATTTAAATATAAAGAAATATTCGAATCCACCTAAGTTAAAATGCACCTTAGAATACAAGATTTAAACTGTATTGAACCAGAAAAGTATACATGTAGGGATGATATTATATTATAATTTCGTATGAAACAGTATGAATTCAAGTACCAATCATATTAGCGGAGCTGGTCAGACAATCATATTAACAGCTGGTCAAAAATATTTAAATAACGAGAGTTAGAAGCGGGTAAGCACAAAGTTGCCTATAGGCAACATTGGGCATGAAAGGGTTAATTAGAACTTCAGTTTACCACAACAAAAATAATTAAATAATGTATTTTGAATATTAATAAAAAAATATAAACTCACACGGTTCGATTTCAATGACCACCACCGTATTCGCAGACATTAGGGTGCGCATTAAACGAGTCGGGGGGAAACATATTCAACCGGATTTCATAAAATTCAGGAACTGCAATAAATAATTAAAATAATTCTAATAAAAAGCGAAGAAATTAAGGCAGAAAATCGAAGAAGAAAAAAATTGTAGAAATTAAGGAAAAAATCGCTTTTTATTAGAATTATTTTTAGTTTACTTAAGCTAGATATGAGATAAATTAAACCGATTTAAATTTGTGAATTCTTCGTAGAGACCAACATTTTTATTAAAAAAAAGATCACTCTATGCTTGGGTATCGCAAATAAAACAAGTTGGATTCCAAAAATATAGGTAGATAGGTAGGTAGGAGTGCTGCCCTGTTTTAGTTCGGGCTCAATTAGCACTATCTGTGCCATTTTGATGCACTAGTCGTTGACCTTTTTTTTTATTTGCTGTCATCTTTAAGCTTCTCGCTCAAACCATTTTGTGGTTTCGATGAAGCAACTTATATCCATTATGCTTTTTGTAGACATCCATTCGAGGTTTCATGCTTGATGGAATCCCAGTGTTCTGTGACAGATCTGCGATAAGGCTGGGCATTCACAGAGGAAGTGCAAAATTGTTTCTTTATTCCCTGTTAGTTCGCAGCTTCGGCAAATGTTATTGTAGGGCATACCCATTTTCGACGCATGTTCTCCAAATGGCCAGTGCCCTGTAATGGTAGCAGTTATGGCCTTGTTACACGTAACGAGTAGAGCGGCGAGACAGTGACTCGGCCGAGTGCTCGTTTCGTTTAAACAGTAAGGCGAGTAATGAACCGAGTCAGTGGGCGAGTATAGTGGCGAGAGAGTCACTAGAATCACATTTTGTTTACTAGGCCGAGTGCTTCTTTTTTTTCACTCTTTTGCCCCTTCTGAGCTAATCACTGACTCGCTCGTTGCATGTGAACACGCGTTCGGTCACTCGGTCGATTTTTATGTTGTTTAAAAAAAAAAACTTCACTTTGAAAAACTTCACTGTCTAACCAGATGAACAAAATACGTGTAAACCTCTACTCGCCAACGCAACTCTCTCGACCGAGTATCATACTCGGCCAGAATACTGTCTCGCCACTGTACTCGTTACACGTAACAAGGCCATTAGTCTGAAAATATTGTTTCTTGACTTATTTAATAAGTCGTTAGTTCTCTTCATGTCATATTTTGGCCATATCTGTTTGGTTATTTTGCATTTAGTTGTATTTTTCCATCTGTTATTTGCTAATTGTTGAAATTGTAAATTGAGCTCTCTTCTGATCGAGCCTAGCGGGCTTGGTATTAATTCGGCCTCCGATTCGTTCAGACAAGCCCCTGTCTTTGCCAGCTCGTCTGCTTTTTCGTTGCCGAAAATATTCCTGTGGCCGGGAACCCATACCAAGTCTAGGATGAGCTTGTCGTCTAGCGACTTCAGCGCCTTCTTGCAATTTAGGACAATTATTGAATTAGTCATGGGCGACGACAATGCCAGGAGAGCTTGGCTATCCGTATATATTGTTGCCAAAAATATAACTATTTAGCTATTTTTAGATTCACCCTAGTACTTATAAGTAAACCTATAAAGATGACATTAAAGCAAACCTGCGTCTAAATACAGAAATTAAGCAAATTAGACTTGAAAAAAATGTCTAGAGTGTTTTTACGACCACCCTAGTATACAAATATTCATAAACTGACTTATACATATATATAAGTTCAGTAATTTAACTTTTACTTTTAAATTCATATTCTAATAATTTTTTCCACTCTCCTCTCCACTACTCAGGGTGATAACTATCGTCGTGGCGATGGCTTTTCGACAACTCGCAGCGTCAAGAAGGTAAGTTGTGCATTCACGTTTATGTAATGCTGCCATACATGTAACTTAACTATCGATGTTTCACGGTAATATATTTTTTTTTTGGTATAATAAAATGCGAAAAAAATAATATTAATTGAATTTCAATTATTTCTTGTATTGATTTGTATGTTTAGTAGGTGAACTTGTACGTACGCTTGCCACACTTTCTCAGTCGTCAATGATTGGTGTATTTTTTATTCAAATGTTTAGAGAGAACTTTAAAAAGCTATACTAAAACTCGAAAAAAAAACAAAAAAAAAAAAAATAAATAAATCTGCGTAAACTGTCCTATGTAGTCAACTAATGTATGTTATATTGTATATATGTATGTATGTAAATAGATTTATGAATGTTGCTTTGTTTGCTTAAACTGTATATAAATCAAAAATGCTACTAGCGTCTAATACAAACACAATAAGTAAATAATGTAAATAGTATATGCTTTCAATGTTCTATGTATTTCTATGTATTTGTATGTATATAGTAGTGCTATGCTTATAACTGTTTATTTGCTTATGCAACCTAATCTTAACTGCACGCTTCAACACTGACAATTTGTAGTATTTTTCAGTTAATTACATTAGCTAGTGTATAAGTCAAATCGAAATGCAAATAAATTGCATAAAATATTGTATTGAGCGATTTCAAATATGCGTTTTAAGCTGTTGAAATATTGTAAATATTTTGCTAATCGAACATTTATATAACTCATGAGTAAATATTCTTGAAATGTCTGCAAAATAAAGTTCTGAATATGTAAATATATCACGTAAGAAAAATATTTAAATGAAAATATTTAATTCAGGTTGTGTAATATTTTATAGTTAATTAAACAAACAGGATTAGAAGCTTTTGCGAAGTCAAATGAAGTTTGTGAAATCAATAATTATATTCTTATTTCTTCATAAACACGAGCTTATATGCCTTTTTAGTGTTTACTAATAAAAAGTAATGGTAATCAAGGATTTTTATAAGCTTCTGCTTTTCTTTTGTTGTTTGAAAATACAATGAAATTGAATATTTCACAATATTAGAGGTACATTATCGTAGGATAATTATCTCAAAATAATACCAAGACTTTTATTAATGAGCAATACTAAAAATCCTTTGCTAGAAGCTCATGCATTCATTTGAAATGAAGAGTCAGGTTAAAATGTATAAAAAAATAACGTTAACGATTTTGAAATCGATTTACCAAAGTTTATATCAAGAGACGATGAGGTCTATGAATCTAATGATTTACATTTCATGCAAAAGTAAAAGAAACCAATAACAAACAGTGAAAAATAATTGATTTCCATAATAATAATTCGAAAGAACCCGAAATTCTATTGAAGTGTTTTTTTGCCTTTACGAACAAAACAACTAGTGAAAATAATCGGTCTAATAATTGAATCCGTTTCGATTGAAAAATGGTCGAATCGATCGAAAAATTTGTCGTCGGAATCATTGAAATCGTATGGAAAATAAAATTTACGATCACATTGAACTCACTTACCGACTCGAAAAAATACATTTCGCGGCTAATAGATGTCGCTAATTACGATAAATCATTGAATCCGTTTTGATCGAAAAATTTTGTTCGAAATCTATTCGTTGAAGACTCAGTTGCGGAAATTTAAAAGAAGTAAAACATTTGGAAGTTTTTATGTAAAGAATTACTGATGACGTACTAAATTATATTTTAAATGTGTATTTTAGAGGCAAGAGAAAAAAACAGACTAACAAAAATAAATTAAAGATGTTTAAAAGCGATAAAAAACTTGCCCCTTCGAAATAGCGAAAGCATATTCTCAAAGAGCCTCAGACGAATTAAATATTTTTTGGAAGAAATTTCACAATAGTTAAAGGTCAGTTTTGATTATTTCTTTTTTTTTAACAAAGCAAAAAGCACAAACACTTTATAAAATTTTCGCATTTGTCGATAAAGGTCAATAAGACAGTTTTACGTGCTCATTTTGTAATAAAACAGTTTCTCTACGGAATCAATGATTGCATGAACATTTTCGATCGAAAATCTTTATCGTATCGAAATCGAATTCGCTGCGGATTCAATGATTAGGCCCATTATACATCTTATAAATAGATCGACTTTATTTCTAATAGCTAATACATCAGAGAATTATTCAGTCTAAATTAAGGGTTTAGGTGGTTTTCATAGGCTAAGAACAAGCATATTTTTAATTTTTTTATATATTTCCTTTAAACATGCTGAATTGTCAAAGAAAAGAATAAAAGTATTTTATGAAATTTGTATTTAAAAATTCCAAACACTGAGTTGGTGGTAACCCATCTCCCATGATGTTTCCAAAAAAGAAAAGCTCTTGCCGTGGACAGCATAACTCATAATTGGTTCATCTAAAGACAATAAACCAAAAATATTTCCTATTAGTACATGGATAAATCTAGTTAATGAACGAAGGAAAAAATAAAATAATGAAATTTGATTTTTTAGCAGAATTTTATTAAAAAAACTCATTTTTTTTTCAAATTTTCACCATATATAGGCTAAATCGCTTCATAACTTTTTGAGTTAACGTGTCCACCGACTTGAAGAATTGAGTTTTAAAGTAAAAAAAAAAAATCAAAATTTTCTAATTTCGAAATCCGTTAGGTGGTTTTTCTTAATTTCTTGAACTTCGAATGTTTAATCGAAGATATAGATCGTTATAGATGAGTTAATCGTACAACTTCTTCAATCGTACAACTTCTTTAAAAGGAAATATTATCTCCCGTCTTTAAAACTCACTCTTCATCTTCACTCTCAAAATATTTTAAAATTGAAAAATACAAAAATATATTAAACTTAATTCTAATCTATAATGACTTAACCTCAAATTCTATATGCCAAAATTCATGATAACCTCCGGAGGTTACATCAGAAAAGATTGAATCTTATTATGTTTGTAAAGTATAATTCTTCAGAAACATAACCACAAAATGTTCTTTAATGGAAACATTATTGAAAATTTTTCGATATCTTGTCTTGCTAAACAGAAGTGAGTAGTTTTAGAAACATTAACAAAAAAACTAAAGTATACCAGTCGTGAATTAGTTACATAACAATTATACAAAAACTAAAAATATTGCAAAATTGAGATTAATTCGCAGTTAAAAAGTAAGATAAGTATTTAATCAATTTCTTTTCATAAATAACAAAAATGAAAATCAGTAACTTAGTCTATGTACATATATAATATATTTTAAGGTTTTAGTATTTTTCATTACATATTATTCATATATATTATATATCTGTAATTTAATTTTCAGTAACTATATATTCTCATAACATTCATTGCAAAGGGGTGCCCATATTATCAAATAATCATAATCTTTTGTACATTGTACATAGCTCCACCATACTATTCACCTCATAAACATCCATATGTTTAGTTCTGTTTAATAATCATAATATTTAAGTGGTTGCAATAAAAAATACACCAATCATATGACTTTCAGCTTAAATCTCAACATTTGGCTGCTATAACTATACGCTGTATGTTAAATAAAAATTGAATATACGACTTTGTAGTTAAATTTTCATAAGAAATTTATTACACTTTTGAGTTATTACGCTCTCTCACTCTCTACCACTCTACTACATATAATGCTATACTTTTCTCTATAACTCTCTTTCTGCTAATCGATAACTATGCATTTTTTTTGGCGAAAACAAATAAATTTTCTATTTGACAAAAAAACACGAAAATAATAACACCGTACAAGAACATCATACAAAAACCAAAACAAAACCAAAACAAAATTCTATCTATCTTTTCTCTCTTCTTCCCTTTTCTCCATTAGGTTTACCTTTGAGACGGGAATGGGGCGGCTGATACCAGTCAGGGACTAATTACCCAAAATATGGTAAATACTTTTATTTAAGCACCACTTTGCTACTCTGCTCTTAAGGTGTGTGTTGTACGAACAAATGCAATTTTAGTGTTAGGAAAGGAAAGAAAATTAATTATTTTAAAGAAATAAGTAGGAATTTAAAGTTGAAGAATTGCTTATGTTAGTATCGAAATGCAGATTTTACCCTTCTCTTTGTAAGCTGAACTGATATTCTTTTGTGTATTGGAAATAATATATTTTGTCACTTCTCTTTTTTGTTATTATATAATTTTTTTTTCATAAATATAAATATAAATACCACTACTATATTTATAATATGAAGTTCGGATGTCGGAGTGTCGAATATGATTTTTTATAGACTACTACTAATTTAATATAATAATAATATGATAATTAAAAATTACATAAATTATTTATATATCATAAAAAAGGAAAAAAAAATTGCAAATTATAAAAATGTAAGATATATATAAAATATATTTTAAATAATTATAAAAATATTATTTAAAAAATATAAATCTGAACAATTTGAAAATTTTTATATTATAAAAACTAAATTTTTTATTATTTACATATAAAATAAAAACTAAAAATAAATTCAAAATAAAAAATTTTTAAATTTTTAAATTAAAAAAATTTCGAAAAATAGTTGTAAATATAAATAACAATTAATTAATTTAATTTAATTTAATTTATTTATTTATTATTTAATTAATTCATTTATTTATTATTTAATTAATTTATTTGTTAATTTTAATTAATTAATTTAATTTTAATTAATTAATTTATTAATTTTAATTAATTAATTTAGTTTTAATTAATTTAATTATTTTAATTGATTGATATACTTTAATTTTAATTAATTTATTAATTATAATTTAATTTTCTAAATATATAATATTTTAAGATATCACATAAAAATATTTCGAAAAGTTTTCAAATTATTTTCTTCAAACACACAAAAAATATCAAAAAGTACACTAAAAATGGAAAAATTCGATTCAACACAAAATTATATAATTGAAAGAAAATTTAGTGCATTCCAAAAAAATGGAATTAAATTTTAGAAATAAATAAAAAAAATTAACAAATATATAATAAAATAAATTAAAAATTAAATTTTTAAAATAAATCAAATGAGCAACATTTTCTACGGCAATCAGTTACTCAAATAGTCAATTGATTTAAATAAACTTTAAACACATTTCAGTATTGAAAAATTAGTTAGTTTAATAATAGTAATAAAATTAATTATTTAGAAATACTTAATTAAAAAAACTGTCTCTATTAAAAAAACACATTTCGCACAATAATTAATATTTTTAAGCTATCAATTAAACAATTATGAGAGAAAATAAATATTTAAATAAAATATAAAAAATAATTTTTTTTATTTTTTTAAGGATATCCCTATAGGTATTATAGGTATACAAATTTTATGTTTTGTGAATTTTTTTATAATTTTAATTTGAACTGTTATAAAGTCTAAGAAAAAATTTTAAAATAAAAAAAATAAATAATGCATAAATATAAAACAGCATATAGAAATCATATACAAGATTAAAAGAAAAATATTTAAAATATTTTTATTAATCTCTATTCAAATTTAGATTTATTAGTTTCAGTAACTAAAAAAAAATTTTTAATATTTTTATTTTAAAAATTTCTTTATTTTATATATGTATATACATTCTGTCAAATAAGTACCCGGAAATTCTCATTTTAAATTTTCCCGCCGAAATTTTTTTTCGAAAAATTTTTTCAAATTTTTGGCACAACTGTCAGCCACTATACTGTCAATTTTTATTGCTATGTGTCATTTAATTTGTTTGAGGCGTGATTAGGAACAAGTCAACGTCTTTTTTTTCAACATATCCAACGTTTTGGCACAAGAGATTTCGTTTGCAACACAAAATTTTACACAAACTCTGTGTTCAATACTTGTATCTAATTTATTTATTTAAAATAAAAAATTCGAGGTATTTATTTGACAGAATATATATAAATTTTTTTATTAATTTTATTTTGAATTTATTTATTTTCATTTTTTTATTTACATATATATTTAATTATTATGTTTTTATTTTATTATTTATTTTTTTATTAATTTGTATTTTATCGTTTGAAATAGAAATTGAAAATTCCTAATGCTTTTACAACGCGAAGGGTAAATTTGTATTTAAAATTATTAAGTTACTTAGTATATAAATATAACAATAAATTGTATTTATAATCTGCAATTTATCATGCAAGTTTAATTAGATTTTTTCTGAAAAAAAAAAAATAAAGCAATATGTAAATACTATAAGAAATTTTTGAAAAAAAATAACTTTTCCATAATAGTCAGTTTCATTCATATTCTCATTTTAAAAATTTCTGCTTTGCCAAATCAAACTTATTATTAACGAAAAACGAAAACAAAAAAATATTTTGCAACATAACAAAATTTTGTCGCATACATCTTCATACATTTCAACTACAATTTGCATATAACATATATATAAAATCGTAATATATACATATACATTTTTGCATTGCCACAACACTTTTAATGCAATTTTCTTTGGCTCACTAACGAACGAATGCTCACATTTCCTTTCATAAATAAATCAAAAATAAAATTTCTTTAATAAAAATAGAGGAATGCAATTTAGTTTATGCAAACTCAATAAAAACAAATACACAAAGAAAACTAAACAATAGCCAATCAAAGTAGCAAAAGCAAAAACAAAATATTTTATGCTAAAAAAAACTTTACGCAATACTCTAAATATGAAACACACGCACACACACATCAAAATATATGTATTTACCAACACAAACGCATTGTGGCGCTTACCAAACGGTCAATTGAATTAGTCAGTCAGCCCACTCAACCGCCCAACGCCCAACTCTGCAATACATATGCAACACAATGTACCGCCTATACTGTTCACTATTATACATGTATTTAGTTCGTATTATTGTTTGTTGTTGTTGTTGTTATATACATTGATATGCCTACATACTACAATTTCTATACTTCACAGTAGTGCAAATGCATATAATTAGTAAGCAAATAACTGTGCGTGCATTCTGAAAGTTATAATCTGCATACACACAATGTATATGTTTGTATGTATGTAGTCGTGCACCATATGCCCAACTATAACCTAATATAATCCGGAAATTCGATCTAAACTAATTTCGAAAAATTGAACTTTCAAATTGTATAAAAGCGCAAATTACAAAGAAAATTTCAAAAATTCTATGCAATTCAATGAATTGGCTCTGCCTGCCGTTCCCTACTACTAACTCCTCCAATGAAGTACTATTATATCCGTTAAATTTTAGTGCATATTTACATGCATATGTATGTGTTTTCACTAGTAGTTATGGTTTTTTTTGTTATTGATGAATGCTTCGTTCAACAATTTAAATAAAACACACTATTGTTGAGTTAAAAAACTATAGTTCAACAGTCATTTATTCAGTACAGAAGTTGTCTATCGTTAAGTGAAGTTAATATTTGAAAAAAAAAAAACTTTTGACATATTAAAAAATTAAAAAATAGTATCTAAAATTTTTTTGAACAACAACAGTGGCCATTCCCTTTAGGGAAAAATTGTTGCACTACGGAAATCATACATGCCATTAGATCGGATTAAGAAGTTCAGTACAGTGGTTATCAATAGTTAATTATTAAAAAAATATATTGTTTTGTTTCAAAAAAGGCATCATGAAAGATTTGAAAGAGCAGTTGGTTTTAAAGAATCTCAAATCTAATACTAAGTTTACATATAAGGAGATTATCTCCATTTACGAGCTTAACTCGATAATCTGTAATTAAGAAACGAGATTTCTTATACAAAATTCCTCTCTTGATAATCCGAGATTATAAAATTATCTCGTTTTATACAACTAGATTTTTGGTGTTATTCATAGTTTTATCGATAATTTTGCGTAGAAGAGGAGTTATGTCAAAAGAAAAAGTAAACAAAAATGGCCGACAGCAAGAGAAAGATGTGTAATACAACAACAAATACAACAGATTTGACAATTAATAATCTCATTTCGCTATATATAAACGGTTAGATTATTGAACGAGCTTAGTACGAGATTATTTTCATATGTAAAGATACTATAAGGAATAATACTTAGTGGATACCAAAAATTTTAAAATATCGATAACTGAAAACACTAAAATCTATTAAACGAAAACGATCTAAAACCGCGGCGATTCCAAACAAGGCGACTCTACAATTTGTAGAAGAATTATAAAGTCATTGTACACAAAAAGGATAGATCAACTCAAAAACGTAACTCAGTTAGACATCGATCGAAATCGAAAAATATTGTCATCTATAGTCTCAAAGACCCAAAGACCCGAGAGAGAAGAATCGATACCCACCATCTTTTTATCGATTTTAAAGCTGCCTTCGATAGCACGAAAAGGAGCTGCCTTTATGCCGCGATGTCTGAATTTGGTATCCCTGCAAAACTAATACGGCTATGTAAGCTGACGTTGAGCAACACCAAAAGCTCCGTCAGGATCGGGAAGGACCTCTCCGAGCCGTTCGATACCAAACGAGGCTTCAGACAGGGTGACTCACTATCGTGCGACTTCTTCAATCTATTGCTGGAAAAAATAATACGAGCTGCAGAACTAAATAGAGAGGGTACAATCTTCTACAAGAGTGTACAGCTCCTGGCGTATGCCGATGATATTGATATCATCGGAAGCAACAACCGCGCCGTTTGTTCTGCGTTTTCCAGACTAGATAAAGAAGCGAAGCGTATGGGTCTGGTGGTGAATGAGGACAAGACGAAATATCTCCTGTCATCAAACAAACAGTCAGCGCACTCGCGTCTTGGCTCCCACGTCACTGTTGACAGTCATAACTTTGAAGTTGTAGATAATTTCGTTTATCTGGGAACCAGCATTAACAACACCAACAATGTCAGCCTTGAAATCCAACGCAGAATCACTCTTGCCAACAGGTGCTACTTTGGACTGAGTAGGCAATTGAAAAGTAAAGTCCTCTCTCGACGAACCAAAATCAAACTCTATAAGTCGCTCATTATTCCCGTCCTGATGTATGGCGCTGAAGCGTGGACGATGACAACATCCGATGAGACGACTCTTGGGGTTTTCGAGAGAAAGGTTTTGCGCAAGATTTATGGTCCTCTAAACATTGGCAACGGCGAATACCGCAGACGATGGAACGATGAGCTGTACGATTTATACGACGACATTGACATAGTTCAGCGAATAAAAAGACAGCGGCTACGCTGGCTAGGTCATGTTGTACGGATGGAAGAAAACACTCCAGCTCTGAAAGTATTCGATGCAGTACCCGCTGGAGGAAGCCGCGGAAGAGGACGACCTCCACTCCGGTGGAAAGACCAAGTGCAAAGTGACCTGGCTTCACTTGGTGTTTCCAGTTGGCGCCAAAAAGCAAAAAGGAGGAATGAGTGGCGCGCTCTGGTGGATTCGGCTATAATCGCTTAAAGCGGTTCCTACGCCAAATATATATATATATATAGTCTCAAAATCGAAAATAAAAAACGTTTTAAAATATGCAAAAACCATGCAGTGTCTGACAAGGTATCACAAATTTTCTAGGAGAATCCAGTCCTTATATTCCTTAGAGATAAAAATGAAGCAAAAAGGGATAGAAATATTCATGTACTGAACCTACGTTTACATTTCCTAAACCATTCTAAAATAGTTGTAGTGAATAAGATCTATAGAGTTTTAGTTTTATTCTCACCTATATAAAACGACGAGCTGCCACAGATCGAGGTAAAGGCGGCGTCTAAGCATGTAAAATACAAAAAATGAAGAGAAGACGGAGTGTTGTCATTTGTTACTACCACTAGTGCCGCCCATGGTCTATTTTAAATTTTTACTTAGATGATTTCGTGGATTTTGTACCACTTTTTGAAATATTGATTCGATCTTTGAAAAAAATGTTGCTTCATTTAATAAAAAAAATATTCACTAAATTGAAAGCAATGAAATAGGCAACATCAAAAAATACTTGTCCAAGTTTTAAACTAATGAGCAAGGAAAGGGACCGGTAAGGTTTACGATTGTTTCGAAATAAATAACTTTGAAATAAACGCATTGGATTCGTAGCTACATTTCTCTGGGGTTCAGAACTGAATTCAAATATGATTTTTTACTAATGCATTTCTCAAACTTATGATTCCATGAAGAATAGCATGTGGTAATTTCCAATTTTTGGAAAATTTCTTAACAAATTTGAAAACAATTCGAATAAAATAATAAAAAAAATAATAATAAATTTGTGACTACTCATTGGATTATAAATAATAAAAAAACTTTAGTATAAAGCAATTACTGTTTTCCTTAATTGGGTAATTAAGTATAGATATTTTCGGAACACATTAGGCAATTCACTTCAAAACTGCAATAGTGAAAAAACCACCCAAAAGCAACAACTATTTAAGTTTAGTTTTAAGTACACGAAAAATTAATAGAAATTTTAATATTTAGATTTTAATCTTATGATTACTCATTCAATACTCAAGTTAATTGCATAAGTAGTTTGCACTAATTACTAAAAATAGTTCATTCAACGTTTTTTGCATTTGCGTTAACAAATTAAAGCATTAATAAATTAAATTAAATCTGCATTGAAAGCAAGCAACACACGCTCACACCTACAGCCTAGCACACACACACAGACACGAGCACACACGATTGTACTCGGCACAACAACGAAAAAAAAAACAAAAATCTTACAAAAACATAACAACAAAATAGTTTAAACATGTCAAATATATACAAAGAAAACTATTTTCTTTTTTTCAAATTTCAAATCAAATTTTCCCCCCTCACTCAGGCTGTAAACACAAATACACGTAACAGAAGTCTTGGTCGTTTAAGAAGGCAGCCGCCCCGTCATGGTATTGGTAAGTGCGCAAAACCACTAAAGAAATTCAATATATACTACTTGTTGCTTTTAACCGTAAACCAAAAAAAAAATTGTTAAATTACGTTAATGCGACTATGCAACTACTACTCTCAACTAATTACATACTCTACTCTTTAAGTACTTAGTGTTAATCATAAATACTAAAAAAAACACTTAATCATAATTAACATTCAACTTTAGAAAGTTACCTTATTAATTAATTAAATCAAAAATAAATAAGTGTTTTACCAATTTTCAAACTTATTCACACGTTTTGCCAGATTTAATTGCATAATCACTAGTTATATATGTAATTACTAGTAATCATTACAAAAATACACACGAATTTATATAGAAGTGTAGCATTTTAACTTTCACTTGATTTATTACTATATATAAAATACATAACTATCATCTTCATCGCAAACTGTATTCTAATTACAACAAATTTCACTAAAATCACACACCTACACCACCACACAAAATACACATTACTTCTTTAATTACTTTGTAGCATTTTTCAATCATTTCCGTTTGCTCATTCGTACTTTTTTCATTTGCCATTTTCTCATGATGTGCTAGCTAGTAAAGATCCTTTCCAAAAATAAAAAAATAATTTAAAAAAATTTCGCTTGTCGTCTATGAAATGCTGTGAGATTATATGAATTAATTAGTAAAGTAGTTTCCCCACGCCTTACCTCTGTACTCCATGTTGCATGTTGCAGCGAGCATGAAATTATTATTTTAATTGTTTTACCATTAGATATGCATATCAACTATTAAATATGAAATGAGTCTTATGCTAATTTATGAAGTAGTGCTTGTTGCAACATGCCTACTTGTCGTGTAAGCCCTGTAAGCCCTAACTAATTGTGTTATTGTAAATGATATACATGTGATAGAGGGAGTGATAATTTTATGGGAAAGGAAAGAAAATGGAATTGTAATGAAAAAAATAATTGAAATGAACACAATTGAATCAAAATAGATTCAATGAAAATTATGAATCAAAATTAATCAGTAATCAATATAAAAACTATTCAATTTAACTGAGTTCAACTCAATTTAATAAAATTAAATAAAACTTAAAATATTATTTAATTTTAATTGAATGGAAGAATCATGAAATTTATTCTTTTACTGTTCGTAAGGCGAAACAAAAATTACCAATTTTAATGGCTTCAGCTGTTTTGGAGAGACTAGAGCTTTTTTGCTTTAATTGATTTAATTAGGTCACAATTTGAAAATTTTGTGGCTCAATAAATATAATTTTAATAATAATAATTAATTAAATATTCAACTTAAACTAAACACATAAATTGAACTAAATTATAATAACTATAATTAATTCAATGAAAATATTTGAGTAAATTAAATTGAATCGGTTAAAAAAAATATGATCAACATACGTTATTATATTAACTTTAACCGAATAAGCTCTAAATTAAATAATTAAACTGTAGCATGAGTAAATAATTGAGCGGGCATGTAATTGAAATGAACAAAAAAATAACAAATCAAAATAATAATAATGAATATTAAAATAAAATATACAACATAATATTAGAAAACCTCCGATTATAATTGAAACAATTAAATATATAATTGAAATTGATTATTCGTTCAATAAAAATAATAATAATTTGAAATGGAATCAGCAGCATATATGTTAAATATATAAAAATCGGACTTAAAATAATTGACTTTACTACTCCACTTAAATTTAAATGACAATACCGAAATGATGTCATAAAATTTAATTGAGCTCAAGTTAATAATAAAATTAATTTCAACAGAATGTATTAAAACTGAGCTTTGTTGTTTAAAATTAAATTAAATTTAAAATAAAATTAAAGGAAATTGAGTATAAATCGAACTAAATTAACTAAATTGTTTTTTTTGTTGTTTTGAGTTTAATTTCAGGAAATCAAAATAACTGCAATTGAATTGAATTAAATTAATTTATAAACAAATCAAATCTAATTAATAAAACTAAATATAACAATAGCTATGTAAATTATTAAATAGCACTAATTTGAAATATGATGAAATGCAGTAAACATAGACCGAATACCAACCTTATATAAATCATATAAAGCAAAATATATAGATAAAGTGAAGTGTTGTAAGAAATAAACACAATGGATATTACCATAATTAAATGAACTAGACTTAGTGAGTGAAATAAAAATAAATAAACAATTAAAGAAAAATGAAGGTGACTAAATTGAATAGATATCGAATTGATCGAAATAAATTGAAGTCAATTAAGAAAATTGCCATAATTAAATTAAATAGAGTTAGAATTGGAGTTTAATTTAATCGATTTCGAAAATAAATTAAATTGAATTCAATTAAATTAATGATTTTGTATGTGATTGAATTGAGTTACAAGTAAAAATTGAAAATTATCGAAATAGTAAATTGTTATATAAATAATTTCTAAACAACATAAATTATCACTCCAAAATCACGCGGTATTTTACTATAGTATACATATGAATGTTTGTATATAAGGGTATAAATTAAAAAGCGAATTAGTAATATCAATTTTATTGTAATAGAAAACTAATAATAATTTAAATTAGATAAGACAATTTGCTAATTGACTAAATTAAGAAAAAAAATTTAAACGGCTAAAAGATTCACAAATTTTCTGAGTTTAATTTATGTGGATTTAAAACCTGAACTCTTTTGAATGGGCTAAAATACAAAAACAACTTGAGATTTATTCACTATAATCGGTTTATGTAATCATGGATTTATTAAAAATTTATTATTTTTAACAATTTAAATTGTGAAATTGAAATATTAGTCAGTAATTTCGAAATTAAAATGGAGAGATATAAAAATCTAATAGCAAAAACTAATTTTTACACGAAGTCAAATTTGCAAAACGCTTTTAAATACTCCCAAGTCGAACAACATTTCATATGTATGCGCAGTAAAAATATCCCGTATTTAACATAATTCCCACACCGCATTTAACTGTAAAAAAAAACCGCTCGCTCGTCTCTAAGGTGTTAGCTGTTATGTAACTCGAACTACCATTTCTACTAACTAGTTTGCTAACTCTAAAACGATTTAATGACAAAAATACAATTTTTAAATTAATTACTTCTCTACATCTCTCATCACATATATAGTAACTCAGCACCGTTCGAATAGTCCAGCACAACACTCCAGTTCCGGCTCATCGCCGGTGATGTCAAATAGTAGTTCTAGTCCAGCGCCACCTTCCAGCAGTCCTAGTCCGCAAGAGAGCCCCAAGAATTGTAGTTACATTTACCGTGATTGATTGATATGTAATACCAAATCGATGCCATTAATTAAAACAACAACAACAACAGCAGGAGTAGCCGGAGCAGCGGTAAATCCAAGCAAAGCAGCTATGCAGCAAGTAAACGCTACAACAACAGCAACAATAACTAATGGCGCAACAGCAAGAACAACAACAGCAGCAGCAGCAACAACCACAGCCACGCGCAGCTCATGCGGCAAAGTGCGCACAACACTCGCCAAATCCGTGCCAGCAACACCCGTACAACCGAAATCGCCAACCGCACACTTCATATCAACCTCACCCGAATGTGAGGGCAGCGCCACAGCAGCAGCCGCACGCGGATTGCACGCCAACGACGATGACGACCACTACAACAATTGCAGCGAATATCTACCACATTCCTATCCGAATTTCACCTTCGATCTCTCTGAAGACGACTCCAACGACTACGACGATGACGAGCTGGAGTTGGATGACTCTTCGCTGGCGATGATAACACCGCCACCACCATATGTCGATACACCGTTGCAACAGTATGCGCGTACGCATGTGCCACCACTGCCGCCGCTCCATGCAACACGTACGCGCCGAGCCGCCACAGCGCCACCGCCACCCACACGCAAGAAACTCTTTCAGAATCGCGAGATCTTCAACATCAACACGCCCGCAACGTTAACGCCCAGCAGCAGTAGCTTCGCGAGCGCCATCACGCCAACGAAGTTGAGCGCCGCCGCAGCGGCTATGTTTGCGGCGCCACAAATGGCGCAACTCAACAAGAAATGGACGCAGTTGCATCGCAAGCGGCGACGGCGCAATAGCAGTTCGGGCGATTCGAAGGAGTTGGACAAGTTGGTGTTGCAGTCGGTGGATTGGGATGAGAATGATATCTATTGAGCGATTGCGGTTGAGTGGCAGGTGCATTTGCTGCTTCTAAGCGCGCTTGGCTTGCAGTTGGAAGTGGAAGTGGAAGAAGAAGACATCTCATACAATGTACACCTACTGCGTTTCTTTACTTGGCTTAATCGTAGACATACATGCACACATACTTTTTCCATTCGAAATACATACATACAATTACAAAGCAAAGCATCTAATAATAGTAAACTACATGCATACATACATATATAGTATATTCATAAATTATGATTGCATACATACATACATACTATAAAAAAGAAGAAGCAGAAGCAGAAGCATAAGCAGCAGCAAAGTACATAGTAGTATTAATTAAGTGCGCGTATTTAGCTAACAATAACAGTAATAAATAAGAGCGAGAGGCAACAAATAACGCAAACGTTTAAACACTTAGAAATCGTAGCTGCATTAGACTTTGCCTTAAGCAAAGTAAAGATTTTTTGAGAAATTTAAGTAATAATAAATAATAAAAAAAACGAATAAAAAGACAAGTTGCATTATATGCCTGTGCGCATACATACATACATACTTATAGAGTTACACATTTTGAGTTACACAAAAGTCAAGCATAACCACACAGTTGCCATACAAAACTATGCGGTGTTCCAAATATGTCCCCACAAGTATTTTATAAATTAAAAAAAAAAATAATAATTTTAATAATTTTTTTTTTGTAAAGTTTAACCCACTGTATATGTATATAAGTATAAAAGATAATCCTATCAACCTTTAGTATTACTCAGATAAGCAATTTTAGTTGTAAATTTCGAATTCGTATTCGAATTTCCAATATTCGAATCATACATTTCGCCCTATAACGGTTGTGAGTGGTTAGGGTAAATTATTATTTGTTGTTTTTAGTTATTAATTTTAGTTTTATAAAATATATATAATTATGTAAATCGATGTTAGGAAATTATTTGGTTTAATAATATATACAATAAATATAGAAAATAATTTGGCTTTCTCATTTACACAAATATATATTTAAAAAATTTTACAAAACGCAGATGAAATTCTTAACAAAATAATGAGGCGCTTCAACATACACCGTTCGAAACTCTTCTTTAGTTACATAGCTATGATATTTTTTTTTTTGTGAAAACATTTTTAATAAAATTTAACTCGAATTTGTTCATAAACCGCGACTTAATATGCTTCAGACTGAAAGGTACGGCAAGTTATTGATAAAAACTGCTAAAATTGAAAATCCCGAAATTTCGGAATCGATTCCGAAAACAATTACAACTTTCTTTTTGTTTTTTTCTGAAACAATTTCGGTATTTCCATGCCAAATTTTCAAATATGTGCTATAATATTTGCTATAAATATGGCCATAATGACTTCAAAATAATTTCGTTCATCTGAAACTCAATTCAAAGCCGCGCTCATGGAATTGAAATATCTAAATTACTGAAAACGGTGTAAGCATTAATAAAACCCGCTAAAATTGAAAATCCCGAAATTTCGGAATCGATTCCGAAAACAATTACAACTTTCTTTTTGTTTTTTTCTGAAACAATTTCGGTATTTCCATGCCAAATTTTCAAATATGTGCTATAATATTTGCTATAAATATGGCCATAATGACTAATATAATGACTTCAAAATAATTTCGTTGACCTTAAATTCAATCAAAGTTGCGCTTATGTATTTAGAATGATTTGAAGTACTGAAAAATGATGTAAGCTTACAATAAAAACCGCTAAAATTGAAAATTCCAAGTTTCGAAGTTGATTCCGAAAACTATAAAATCTAGTTTTTGAGTGAAAAAAATTTGTACAAAATATTACGGTATTTGCGAGATGAATTTTAAAGCTTTTCTATAAAATTATTGCCATAAAAGATGTAAAAATAATAGACGCGCCAGTATTTTGAGCAAATAAATTATATATCGATCATTTTTTTTTCTATTCGCATTCGAAAAATAATGATATTTTCTGTACAAAATGATAAAAAATTATTAAAAAAAATTAATAAAAGTTTTTGATTGCTGCCATTATTATGAAAATATAAAAGTATATAATTTTTCTAAGTTTTTTTTTTTAATTTAAAAAAGCACCATCCTCTATTATTGATTGATTAATTAAATAAGTATTAAAAATTATTTAAATATTTCGATTTCAGTTAATTTTTTTTTGCTTTCAAAAATATAAGTTTAAGAGCACTCAAATTCATTAGAAATAAATAAAACATAATTTTTTAGAAATAAAACGAGGAAAATAAAATAATAAAAATTTTCAAATTTATAATTTTAATAAATTTTATTTTCAAATAATAAATTTAATAAGATTATTTTTAATATAATTATGGGTGTATATAAGTTCAAATGCTGTTATTTTGTATTTTAGTCTGCTTTTAGGCGCATTACATGTTTCTTTGAATAAGCTTTTAGTTAATGCTAATAATAATTTTTTTTACCAACTTTTGTAAATTTATTTTAATATAAGCATTTTTCGTTTTTAATTAAGAAATTGATATATGGTTTAACGCTAGTTTACAACGATTTTTTTTTTGTGTTTTTGATATATGTAATCATAGTTTTTAAAGTGATTTTTCAATTTCGAAGATTTCGAATGTAAAATCATTTAAAATAAAAGTTTATGATTTTATTATTTGGTATTATGTTATACGCGAGCATCGCTTACACGCTTATTATATATATATATTTTTTTTAAATAATTTTTTTATTTGTAAACTAGTGCAATTTATTATTTTATTATAATGAGCTTATGATTTAAGTAATACGAATGAAGTTAAGTATACCAAAAAATAAAAAAAAACGAAGAAATGTACACCGAATAAAATAGTACTGATACAAATGCCAAAAAAAAAACTATTTTTTATTTTATTATTTTTTGAGTTATGTGAGGATGAAAAACAATCTCATGAGATAGAAAAATGGAAAATTTACTTTGCGACGTTATTACATCAACATTAAATATTTCGTGCATGTATAATCCAAAAATGAAGCAATATGAAGCACTAAACTAAATTTAAGATGCCCTCGACTACCGCGCCACTTTTGAGATTTTTAAATTTTGAATCTCTTAATATGAAAATGAAGTATTTTAATTCCAATATACTCATATCTGTTACCAACGGAGTCTTTCGATTGAGAGCAGTAATCGTGGAAAATTTCGGAATATTTTTTTTTGTTTTTGTGGTTTTGGACCAACTTCTATATAGAATAACCATTGCTAATTATATCAATCAGAGTTCCAATACTTGCACCAAGGTTTTAAGATGTTTACCCATATCTCATATATGTGAGGAATTTGAATTTGAGTGATTTAGCTTAGTAAGAAATATATTATTACTCGCTTAACCCTACTTAAGCCTTTTTATCATACAATTGTACGAAAAGGTGCATAACTTATACAGATCAACTATGTTATTCTTATTATTATTATGTTATTTATTTATATTTTATATTTTCCTTAATTTTTTAATTTTTTTAATATTATTTTTTTTTTTTATTTTTATTTAAATGTCTTTTGCGCCGCGAAACTGTTCTACCATACGAATTACATAAGCTGATACGCATAATTGTATGCAACAACGCCTACGGGCTGTACACGAGCACTGCCAATAACATATTACAACGCATAGAATTTCGAAATATTGTTTTTTACTTATTATATGTAGAAATGTATATACATATACCTACGTATATAACGATTTATGTACATATCACAGTTGACAGCTAATTATTGCTTTCAAATTCACTGACAAACTGTTGCCACCAAGAAGCTCAGGATTTTGTATTTTTTTTTTCAATATTTGTTTCGTTAATAGTTAGTTATATGTGACCTGGTCTACGGAAAGGGGGCTTAGATGTCAAAAAATCAATTTTCACTTTTTAGTTGATTCGGATGAAAGATGAGATGCTTTTTCACGTGATAGAATCCAAATCCATCCCTTTTCGTAGACCAGGTCACATATATAGTTAGTCATAGTTTTGATATTTTTGTAAAGAAATTTATAATACTTCCACTTATTTATTTAATTTTTTAAAGTTATTATCTTTTATTTATTTATTTTTTGTATGAGAAAAATTTCTATTTGATGAGGAAGAATTGAATAAATATTATGAAATGACTAAATATTTTTTTTTTATTTTTAAAATAATTTTATATATTGATTTCTATTACATTTAATTTTTATAATTTTTTTTATTTTTTATTATTTAAATTTAATATTTTGAATATTTATTTAATATATTTTTTATGACATTGTAAATATTTTTATTAACTTTGTGTATTTTTTTGACTATTTTAATTTTTTTTTTTTAAATATATATTATGTCTTTGTAGTATTTTTTTGTAATAATATGTAATTTAGGTAAATACCTCAGTTTGATTTGAAATATTTTTAATTTCTTTTTCTAAATTTTTTCACTTTTTTAACACTACTTTAACAATTTTATGGTTTATTATTAACATTTTGATATTATTATACTCTCGCAACAAAGTTGCTACGAGAGTATTATAGTTTTGTCCACATAACGGTTAGTTGTAAGTCCTAAAACTAAACGAGTTAGATATAGGGTTATATATATCAAAATGACCAGGGTGACGAGAAAAGTTCAAATCCGGATGTCTGTCTGTCCGTCCGTTCGTGAAAGCTGTAACTTGAGTAAAAATTGAGATATCTTGATGAAATTGATTGGAAGACGTATTTTTTGGCACCATAAGAAGGTTAAGTTCGAAAATGGGCGTAATCGGACCACTGCCACGCCCACAAAATGTCGAAAACCGAAACACATAAAGTGCCATAACTAAGCTATAAATATGAAGGGATTTATGTGGATGTAATTTTTTTGGGGAAGCGGGCATGGGTCTGCCCCCTACTAAATTTTTGCACATATCTCGCAAACTACTAAAGCTGTATCAAGGAAACTTTCTAGTCGTTTCTTTTAGGTACTACCTTATACAGTCCAAAAATGGAGGAAATCGGTTTATAACCACGCCCACCCACTCCCATACAAAGGTTATGTTCAAAACTACTAAAAATGCTTTAAATTCAGTAAGGAAACCCAACAGAAACCTTAGATTTTATTATAAAGAAGGTGCAGAAGAGGTGGCCTTTCTAAAAATCGCCGAAATAGGACCATAGGTTTTCAAGGCCCCTATATATCATACATGAGGACCTCGGTGCATTTAACCTAATATTAGGGTTTCCAATTTTCAATGGACTTTATTCCATATATGTGGGTCAAATTGTGTATTATATAATATTAATAATATTAAACGAATAAATTGCGAGAGTATAAAATGTTCGGTCACAACCGAACTTAGCCCTTTCTTACTTGTATTTTATATTTTTTTTTGTTTAAATATGTTTTATATACCCTATATTATTTTTTATTTATTTTTATTTCATCTTTTATTATTTTTCACTTTTTATAGCATTTTTAGATTCGAAATATTTTATTTTTATTGCAAATGTATTTTTATTTTTTTCTATATTTATTATATTTTTTTATGTTATTTCAATTTTTTTTATAATATTTTAAATTTTTTAAAATCATTTTATATTTTTAAAAAATTTATTTGTATACTCAGTAATTTATATTTATTGGGAATACCGCAAAAACAAACCAACAAAAAAAAAATTCAACAACAAAAACCCGCAATATAACAGCACAACAGTAAAATAGCATACACAATAAATAATAGAAAAATATTTTCCAACAAAAAATAAACACACAACTGTATGTATGTATGCCTGTCTAAATCCACAAATTTCAAATAAAAAGTAACTTGAGAATGCATTAAATTAAATTAAATTATATTAAATAAATAAATTAGCGTAAATAGCATATAAATAAATAGCATACATAGCAATGGAAGCAACAAATCATTACTTTTTAGAAGCAACTTTGAACTTTATGCAATTGCAAGTGAGATCAACAAAACAACAACAACAAACAATTACGAGCCATGCGAACTAGCATTTTCTTATTACAAAACAATACATTAGACAAAACCAAAATGATAAGCAAACAGAAGAAGTGGAGGAGTAAGAGGAAGAAGATAAAGAAGAAGAAGATAAAGAAGAAGAAGATAAAGAAGAAGAAGAACTATAACTACCTATTGAATTATTGCGATTATTTAATTTCGAGCGTTTTTGTGCGTTGCCATATACATACATATGCGCATACAACTTACTTACTTACTTACTTACTTACTTACTTATATATACATAGTACATACATACCTACATATACATACTTATACACGCAAACTGATGATGAATTAACGCATTAATGCTGATGATATACATACATATATATATACATATATACTAAATTAGTATGATTAAAGTGATAAGTAATGGATAATTAAAAATTAAATTATTAATTTATAAATAGAGAAAAATGAGAAAAAAACAGAAACAAAAAGAAAAACAAAAAAATGCTTCAATATAGTAGTTAGAGCTGAGTAAAAGTAGTTTAAAGCATAAATAAGAACGCAAAAGTAAGTGAGAAATGAAAAAATATTGAAATATTGTAAATTTCGAAAATTTCGAAAACATTAAAAAGGGAAAATAAAATTTTAATTTTTTTTTCTACTTCTTTCCAATAATTGGCTGTAAATGGTAGCCGTCACATGCGTATACATATGTATATACTATGTACTGTACACCTAACACACAAAACAAGCGTCAAAGAATTATTTTTTGTTGTTCTTTTTGTATATATATATATACAAACTCACTGTACTGTACTGTACTGTACTGTATGTATGTATTGAAGGGAATTTACTATATAGCAAAGCATATTAATTTGTATAATGAAAAGCGTTGCATGCAACTTTAGATGCATATACACATACATATGTACATCTCAAATACATATATATTTAGAAGTATATATATAATTATGAAACGTAATACTCAATTTCCAAAAATGGTACTCTACAGATTTAAGTAGAAAAGTTAAAAATTTGCTGATTATACATACGCGTATATATGTAGTTTATGAATGCAAAAAACACAAAGACGTGCGACAGTGGGCAAGAGTTGATGAAAAATTAATTAAAAATAATAATAATAAACAACAAAAACAAATTATATACAATATAAAAGCAAACGAAAATTAACACATGCTTAACATAATTAGTGAAGAGTAAAAAGCGTTCATGTACAGTACTTTTGTAGCATAGCATGGTTGGGACCATTGTAAAGCAATTCAAATTATAAAATTATACATACTTACAATTCTAGTAACAAACAAAAAAAATTAAAAAGAGAGCAAACACTTTAGCGTTAATGAAAAAAAAATTAATTATATAAAATATATATATGCGCGTGTTTTAGTAGGCGGTGCATTGTGATGAAACTGTGTAAATATATAATTTTCAAATTAATTATAGTAACACAAGCATTAATATTAATAATATTACCGAAAAATAATTAAGTAAAGCGCGTAAACCAAGTTAGAAAGAAAAAATTTGCTTTTTGGTAGATAATTTGTATGCAGAGAGTGGCTAACAAATAATTATAAAAATATTATTATTATTTACATTTATATAAATTTATTTATTATTAATTTATATAATTATTATTTTATATAATTTACTCACAGTCTTCGATTCGCCAAACTGCTCGTAGCGAATCTAACATTAAAACTGGTATAACTCACATAGGCAGTTATACCTTATATGTATGAAATAGAAAATAAATACCAAACAGTTAGAAAAGTTAGAAGTCCAAAAAAGTGAAAAAAATCATATAAACTGGCATAATCAAATATAAATAGCACAGCAATATGGAGTGTAATAGTAACGAATCGAACAAACAACTGGTATAACTCACATAGACAGTTACATATGAAATAGAGAAGGAAAATCAAACGGTTATGCCAGTTGAAAAAGCAGTGAATCGCAAAAAAATAACAAAACTAAAATACACCCTTAGCAACTTTGATGCGAGAGTATCAAAAGACTTACAGTCTAATAAAATTGCACAGCAATATGGCGAGTAATAGCAGCGAATCGAAGTAGCAACTGGTATAACTATATACGGTATGAGGGCTCTACATATTATATTCTATGGAATTAAACTTCATTTTGTTGTTCTGCTGACACGAACATTATTTCAGAAGTAGGCAGAGAGTGTAAGCAAGCTCCAATAGTAAGCAGTAAGATGGCGAATCGAAGATGTCTTTTATATATATTTTTTGCATAATGTACGGTTAAAAATAATGTTTTTTTGAAAATTTTTATTGATTTCTATACTATTTATGATTGTATAAGCTTTTTCTTCTATTTGCTGTAAAGTTAACAGTCGATTGTTAATCTTTTACCATTCGAGAAACTTTTTTTCCACCATTTTAATGCAAACTAGTAGAGTTCAAGTAGCCAAAGAATATTGAATATAGAATTGGTAAGAGATATTTATTGTAGATACCTTCTATATACTTGTTTAGGACAGAAAACTTTGTTCTCATTCAATATACTCTCTCTTTTACAAACTATTTCCAAGTAAAACCTATGAAGATCCCGTCGACAAGCTATCAAGGCTAAACTAATGATACTATGTACAGTGGTTCGGCTTGTATGAAGGCGCGGTCATAAATACTTCCCGTTGAGATATCGCTATGAAATTTTCACCAAAAATCTAGAAAAATATTTTAAATATATATTAAAAAAATTGGCCCCATCGGACCATTAGGTCCTATAGCTCCCTGATGTGCTTTAAAAAAATACAGGTATTCATGCATTTAACTCTATTTTTAGAAAGTACCGTTAGATTTTCAGGAAAACCCGGTTTGCAAATAGGAAGTTTGGACAATTTAGAAGACATTTGTGTACATTTTGACAAAAAATCGTGAGGTGGATTTTTTGATTTTTGGCCTATGGCGGAACCACTGTGCTATAGTAGTATTATAAACACTTTGTGATGAATAAAGCAATCCATTCACAGTCGAAATTTTCATTTTTACAAAATGTTAAACGCTGGTGGCAGTGTTCGTATTCAAATTTTGAATTCGACGTTTTGTTCGAGAAAACATAAATTTGCTGTGTTCAGGCGAACATATTCGACAATGGATCGCAAGAAGTTCGTCGAAAAAATTAGACTGTGGATGGGGTACTTAACAGATTTTTATCGTATACAACATTATAAAAGCTCTTCATTAGGCTTCAGTAAAGGACTTATAGAAACCAGTGAGGGTCTATTACCCTAGTGTTTTGTCCGAGTAATCAGAGTAATTGATGATGGGTATGAGATATGCAATATTGACTAGAAATCTATATTCAACTGATATGAAGAAACAATGACAACTACTCTACTGAAAGCACAAGATTCTAAATAATGTTCAAGAAGGGCTTTGCTTTTCGGGGTAAAATTTCAATAGATGAGAAATCTAAGGTAATGGAAAAATTTGTTTGTATAAAAATCACCTACCAAGTACCAAACCGCAACCAAACAGCATCAAACCGTACGATAATGATGCATTATGTTTTGCAGCCTTAATTTCAACCTATTGGTGTTGGATTAGGATGCAATATTTGGTGAATAAAAGCCTGGTGAATGAAAAAATTAAAATGAAAAAACACAGTCCAGCATAGTGAAGTGATTCAATTGCATTGTAGTATATAATTTTCAACTCAAATTGTTAATTTTGAGTACATTACAAAATGTAGCATACCTTTAGGCGCATGAACTCTAATATTGGTTTCTCTTGATATATTCTTGATAGATTAAAATAATTCGTTATTTTTTATTATTGGAGATAATATTAAAAAAAAAACTCAATTTATAACATTAATTAATTTTTTAACCGTACTAATAATTTAATTTTTTTTTTCTTTCAAAATCCCTACAACGAAAAAGGCCTACCTTTACACTGTATATAATATTTTTTTAAAACTTTCTAAAAATAATGTCTTTCATAGCTACTTCAAATATCGCTAGATACACTTTGGAGGTTAAAAATTAATTTTTGAAATTTGTTTTAATTTTTTTTTATTTTTTTTTTAATTTTTTCGAATTATGCTTTTACCAAAAACGAGTATAATGAATCAAAATGCAGCAGTATTGTATAAAATCGAAAAAAGACGCTAAACTATAGCAGCATAGTAAAACATAAAAGTGATCACAAATAAATACTTTACTATTTGTAATAAACAAAAATTTTAAACCGAAAAAATTTATACAAATTACTACATACATACATACTTACATGTGTAAATGCGTGAAAAAACATGAGCGTGATTAGGCAACAATTACAAAATTTGTGTTGACACACAAACAAATTTTATATGACACACAGGCAACAACAAAAACACAACACATACTAAAACACACACACACACACACATGCAGATTGTAAGTTTTATAAAAAAAATACATATTTTATATACCAATTCTAGTGAGACTTCGCACAGCACACACACACACACACACTAACACACATACACTGTTGAGCATTATTATGGCATTTTAGAGCGTTTATGGCGCACAAATGCATGAAGCAACATAGTTTTGTAAAAATTGTAAGGAGAGCGCCAGTTAATATTATTAATACATACATACAATTAAGGGGAAAAATTTAGAAATTACAAAATAAACAAAAATTACATTAAAGGCATTTAGAAACGCAGTGAATAAGTAGCAAATAGCAATTAGCGTGCATGTAAGTACACACATACATACATAGATCTGTAATTACTTTTGTAAAAAGGTAAACAATTTTGAATTGTAAATTAGTATGAAAGTATGCAAGAACAAAAACAAAAACAAAAACAAAAAATAAAAATTAAAAATATTTAACTTAGTAGTAGCGCACGTTCTTTTTATAACACTTTTACAAAACCAAAAACAAAAAAAACAACAACAACAACAAAAATATTGCTATAAATACACATAACAGTAAATAAATAGACAACAAAATAAGGTACCACAAACGCAAAGAAAATAAAATATAAAGAAGAAGCTACAGAAAGCATATATAAAATACACTAGAGTGCAGAAAAAAAGCAGTAGCAGCATATAAGTTGTAAAATAATAATTTTCTCCACTCAAAAAAAAATCAACAAAAAAGTAAATTTTCAGCACGTAAAAGTGTGTATGCCACTATGACCACAACAACAAGAACAAATAACAAAAATAATACTAACAAACAAACAGTATAACGAATTTTACACATAAACACTGGAAAAACTCCAAAATAAAATAACAACTACAATTGCATAAATATACCAGCTAAATAGCGTATAAGCAGACCGTAAGGCATTGTAGTGAGCTTTAGAAGCACAAGCAAATATTTATGCATTAAAATTATAAAAACAAAAAATAAACATAAATTTCCAAATGAAAAAAAAAATTATAATGCAACAAAATGTATGAAAGTAGTGAAGGCAGCAAGAAAAATTTTGACTACCAAAATGCTTTTCTTTTCTTTTTTTAAACAATTCTGCAATTGCTCCAAAGGTACAGTCAGTTATAACACTACAAAAGCAAAAACAAAAAATATAAGCATTTAAATCAAACATTAAGTTTAATTGAATGCGTTAATTAAACACTCATTAGTAAATAGTTATGCGCACAGTGGGCGACAGTGTGCAAAAATGTGCCATAAATTTATGTGCGTGTTAAAGCTTTATTTGAAAGGCAACTTAGACTTGCTTGCAAATTTTTTTAGTTGCAACTGCATATAGTACATATATATAAATTACGATAATTAACTAATGTATATATGCACATATAGTTTCAAAACAAAAAAAAAACAAACAAATCAGAAAATGAGTTTTTCAAGTATAATGAAAATATTGCATTTTTAAAGTGAATATATCATGAAGTTACAAGTTAGTTGCACAACTGAGAAAAATACACAAGTTTTATTACCAATATGTATATAAACTTTTTAGACGCTAGCAACATGTTGCAGAGAGTATGAGTAATACAATTTTGTTGTTTTTTAAGTCGAATTAAAGTCTTTTTGATCCATGAAATTCAAGGAAATATTATTTAAAAACAAATATTTTTCAAATAATTTTTTTTTTTCAATATATTTTTCAATTTTATTTACAAAAAATATTTTTCAATTTTTTTTTTTTTCAAAAAATATTTTTTCAATTTTCTTTTCAAAAAAAATATTTTTAAAATTTTTTTTTCAACGAAATCCCTCGTAAAAAATAATTTTGTTATTTCCAAATTTTTTTCCTAATTTTCAAGTTAGTTTCCATGATAGAAATACTAAATATGTTCAATTTCGAAACATTGCTGGATATTAACATTGATCAATGTGACCAAAACTAGTCTCCATACCCCACTATAAAATCAATAAAATACATCTTAGAACAATAGCTGGAACGCTACTAAAACAAAATGGGTAACCATTGCGCAGAGAGACAATTTCACGTTCTCAATTCAACACGGAAAATAGAGAGATAGTAAAGCATGCGTCTAAAAAGAGACTTAGGTAGAAAAGGTGAAACTGAAAGGGAGAAATAAAGCCAATTTTATTTTGCAAAAGAATTTTAAATATTCGCTGACTTCTTGTGACGTCTTGAGTCAAACTCATGAACAGTTTGAGGTTAAGTTGAGAATATTCAAAAGAAAAAACTGAAATCATGGAAACAATCCAGTACGATCCCTCGACAAGGTTCGGTCAACTCAACAGATCTCTTTAATATTGTCACCTAAAATACTATTATTATAACGGGAGCTTCTTATTGTAAAGATAACTTTATAAAATGTCCACAATTGTACATATAAAGAGATACCTACCATTAGAGAAGTAAACGTTTTAAAGATCGAACGAAAAATTTTACAGATTACGATTTAGCTTCCGATCATTTTCAAGTTTTTTCAAATGTGCTTCATTGAGTTGGATCTCAAATCCAAACAAATCGCAAAATATACTACTAAACTACTATCTTACTAAAGAGACAATGGCATGGATATAAATAAAGATATATACAATGATATTCCAAAATTGCTGATGATAGTAGCCTCTCTTCATCAAGCATAACTGTTTCGCTTTCGAAGAAATGATTTTCGAAACCTCTAAAGTAGTATTAGATGTGCCAGGTCCAAACCATGACTTGATACGTCTAAAATAATAGGAAAAGTATCATCTCATCCCTTATAATTTCGAGAGAGGAGAACTCCAGTCTGCAAGACCAAATATTCCTACCAAATTATTTTAATGTCTTAACCATCTTTTAAAGCCTAAGCCGTTTGGGCTGATACAATACATTTCAAAGTGAAAAAGCAGGCCAAGTGGTTACCAAAATGCATAGAAATTCTTCAGTAAGTCACTTAAAAGTGAGATGTTGGTTAGCTGGTTAGTTAACGATATCGTCGCAATAGCCTTTGTTTTTCAATGGTTCGAAACATCGAAATAGAATCCTACACGAATTTCACGCTAATTTCACTTAAAATAATGCAAATAATATCCAGCGTGTTTCGAAATGAGATTTGTATTTCTACAATATTTTTCAAACTATATAACAAAAATGTCTTTAAAATTATTATTACTTTTAAACCAACATATTGAATTTCACGAGTAAATCACTTAAATACACTACCAAATCATTTTGTAAAAAAATTAAATATTTTCATTTGCTAACAAATTGGTTATTTCCGGATTAGTAAGTATTTAATTAATTTATTACCTTAAAACTAATGCAAACTAATCCATTATTTTTTCTCAAAACATAGTTTTGCCCTATAATTATTACCGTATGAGAAAATATGAAAAATAAAGCGAAAATTAAATCCAAACCCTTCATTTGATTTATGCAAAATTCTATGCTTTCATGAGAAAAAAAAAAACAAACATTGTGATTTGGTACAAATTTTTAAATAATTATGTAAGCAAACAATTAATATACTTAGAAAGTTATAAAGATTAGAGGACTTATTGAATTACATGAAATAAAATGAAATTTAAAAAAAAAAATAAAGCAAAAACAACTCATTAACTATAACTGTACATTGAATTTGAAAACAGAAAACGAAGAGGAAAAAGAGGCAAGTCGGAGGATTATGATGAAATCAAATCAAATTCAATTTGTATGATAATAAAAAAAATATTGTAGAACGCTATGCTAACGCATTAATTAGATTATTCAAGTAAGATTAGCTTTGAAATTTTATTCTAAACCTATACTCAAGCAAACAAAAACTAAAAACAAAAAAACAAAAACAAAGTAACAAATAAATTATTAAAGAAATAGTGAAAATAAAGAGATTAATACGACATAGCAAGCATAAACAGACACACTAAACCGTTAAAGTGGACATTTGAAGTGCAACAAAAGAAAAATATTGAATTGAAACAACAGTTAAGCCGATTTGTGCATAATGTATATAGTTAGTTTTTCATTTTATAATTGAACGACAAAATCTGGGAATAAATATTTGAATTTGTTTTTCATTTTTAAATACTTTTTTTGCTGACGTACAGTCTTTATTAAAAGTCTATAACTCCATAATATTTTTTCTATTTACAAAATTATGACAACAAAATATAGTAAATGTTAATAACAGAAGAAATCTATTGTTGAAGCAATTAGCCAATCATAAAACAAAAAAATTTTCCAATTTTGACAGTTAGAAAAACTGGGACGATTTTTGGTGAAGTTTAAATCAATTGCGGAGGGGAAAATTATTAAAATTATTTTTGGTAATTACGACCATCCGTTTCCATCCATTGAACCGACGAGTGAGAAAATCTGCTTAAACCCGCATCCCATAAAAATCCGCTCACAATAACTCCGCTCAAATGAAATTTTAACAGCGCAATACGGCTTGAAGTTAGGTGCGGTTAATAAAAGTATAAAGAAAGATTACAAAAATGAGAGAATCAAAAAATAAAAAAATAAGAAATTACTTCGATAAAATGAAGAAATGTGAAAAGGATGCTGAGCTTTTTGGGACTCTATAGCATTTGATTTAGAAAGTCTAACATTTGACACTTCACTAAAACAGTTCATGGGGTTCATTTATATATTTCGTAAATAAGTTATGCTCTAATGTGTTGAACGTAGTTCCTAACATAACAGATCATAACTGATCTCACTCAGACTCTCCTTACCGTTATGTATATGTATATGAAAGTTCTCAGATTTTTTAAAGATAAAAATTAACTCAAAATATTGGACTTTCTTATACGCAGTTAATCTTGATCTCAACTTGTGCATCTAGATCTTCCCTGAAATTCGCTGAGATTACATAAATTAATTTGCTTCGAAATACTCCTTCTTGAGATCAGAGATCTTTCCTTAATTTGGTAGGTTTCAGGTTTGTTTAACACATACACAGAGAAACCTCTCGGACACCACCGTGGAGAGGACATTTTTTTATGGACCAAATTAAATTTTTGAAACAAATGACCTACTCTTAGGCGAACAAAAATCGCTCGACGCTGAGTGTACGTCCAAGAGAAGTTTCGCTATAAAGACAACTTCACATATAAAGACAAAACTATTTCAGTTTTTATTGAGCTTCTTCCACACTTCATTAACTGTCATTAATATGTATTCCGCTCAATTGAATTAAACTTCAACACAAATCTTCAACTTAAACTTAAAACCAATTTAATTTTTTTTTGCTTCATAAAATTTAAGTAAATTTTTATGCCCGAAATCATATAAAGAACAAAATTTGCTAACTTCCTGTAAATTATGCCACAAATAACAACAACAACAAAAACTATAGCAAAAATAAATTACTTTGCCTAGAGAAAAGTGAAACTCAATTTTCATCCTTCAAAAACGTCATTCTCTCATCAGCACTAACACTCCGTAGGTTCAACTAGTAAATATACTTGCATACATACATACCTATATGCATATATACATACAAAAGGCATCTCATATACTAAAAATACATACATTCATACCTAGTTATATACATACTAACATATAATATACATATATAAGAGCATACTATATATAAAAAACGTTTTAACTCTCATAGAAAATTGGAATATTTTCCAAACCAAAAAAAAAAATAAGAATGAAAATAAAGCATTATAATATTAAATTATAACGCAAGTAATGGTAATTAAATAAATAATGTTATTACAAGTAATGAACTAAGAGATATTATTAGCAACTAAATTTTAAAGTTAATAGTATTATAAAGAAAAAAAACAACAAAAAACAAAAAAAACTTCTTTTTCATTACACGAAATATATATTCAAGTGCTTCTTACATAAAACATAAAAAAAAAAACAAAAACAAAAAATTAAAATATAATAATTACAATTAAAGTAAAACTATATAATTAATGAACAAAATATATATACATACATACATATAATGATAAACGATACTATTGAAAAAAAAAAACAAAAAGCATAAAAAACTAAGTCTAATTAGCGGTAATATTTAATTTATGAAAATTTATGCATTAAACAACAACAACAAGAAATACTTAGATTACACAGCCAGTGAAAATACTACAAAACGAGTATTCAAAACAAAAAAAAAGTAATCGCTTTAGAGTTTTACATGCGTAAGAATTATTGAGATTTAATGAAAATTTAAATAAAAATAAAAACAAAATAAAAAAAATTACTTAAATACAACAAAAACGACACTTGTTTCCGTTTTATATGCATTGCGCAATGGTTTGTTATATAGCGAAAAAGAAAATTAAAAGCGAAAAAAAATCTGATTTAGTTGTTGATCAACGAAAAACGCTTTTTAATATATATATGTTTTTTAATTTTTTTTTTTGAATTTCAAATTTTTTTTCTGAATTTTGAATTAAAAGAAAAAATTGAATTAAATTTAGCACAAATTAGTGCTAAATGTAATGTGAAAAAATTTTTCACCTACACCCTCATACGCCCACACACACACTTGTAAATACACTTGCAGCGCATTTTTTTCCTGCTAGTCAACTTGCTATTACCGTTAGCGTGCAGTGTTGCACAGCCGTGCGGCATTAAAATTATACGTAAATTACGAAAATCAACGAGACTTCCAGTGAGTGCGTGTAGATATATGATGCAAAATACTTAACATACATATATAAATTAGTAGTAGCTGATGAAAAAAAATTAAAAAAAAAATATTAAACTTTGAATTTAGTTACAATAGCTTCATAGTAAAATCTCATAAAAATGAAACCCGAGTAATTAAAACTGCGGTAGAAGAGCGTCTAAGAGTTTAAACACATACTTAAAATAAAAAAAATAAAAATTTAATTTTTAAATTAAAAACTTGATTTTAAAATTTTTAACATAAACAAATACAATTTTTGAAAAGAACATTTTTTTTTTGAAAAATAATTATTTAAAAATGTTTAAATTTTTGGAAAAATTATTTTTTTAGAAAAAAAATTTACTTTCCAAAATATAATATTTATGCCAATTTTTTTAATTTTTTTTTTGTGAATTTTTTGTATAAAAAAATTATTTAAAATTTTTGAAAAAAACTTTACTTTCCAAAATATAATAATTATGCCAATTTTTTGGAATTTTTTTTTGTGAATTTTTTAAAAAAGAATTTTTTGAAAAAATAATTATTTAAAAATTTTTAAATTTTTGGAAATATAATATATATGCCAATTTTTAGGAATTTTTTTTTGTGAATTTTGTATTAAAAATTATTTAAAATTTTTGAAGAAAACATTCCTTTCCAAAATATAATAATTATGCCAATTTTTTGGAATTTTTTTTTGTGAATTTTTTAAAAAAGAATTTTTTGAAAAAATAAATAATTAAAAATTTTTAAATTTTTGGAAAATATAATATTTATGCCAATTTTTAGGAATTTTTTTGTGAATTTTTTGTATAAAAAATTATTTAAAAATTTTGAAAACAGCTTTACTTTCCAAAATATAATAATTATGCCAATTTTTTGGAATTTTTTTGTGAATTTTTTGTATAAAAGAATTTTTTGAAAAAATAATTATTTAAAAATTTTTTCAATTTTTGGAAAAAAATAAATTTTTTTGAAAAAAAATTACTTTCCAAAATATAATATTTATGCCAATTTTTTGAATTTTTTTTTTTGTGAATTTTTTGTATAAAAAAATTATTTAAAATTTTTGGAAAAAAATTAATAGTTTTTGGAACAAAATTTACTTTGCAAAATATAATTTAAAAAAAAAATTATTTAAAATTTTTTGAAACTTTTGGAAAAATATTTATATTTCATTTTTAATTCAATTAATTTTTTTTTGGGAATTTGTTGTAAAAAAATTAATTAAAAATGATTGGAAAAAAATTAAATTTTTTTGAAAAAAACATTTACTTTGCAAAATATAATATTTTTGCCATCAAAGTATGGACCCTAGTAAACGACCAGTGAAAAAACATAGTTTTAGCATTAAAAATACCATATATTCAAGTTAATCCAATACATTAAGATTAGAAAAACGTCACGTTTGAAAAACGAACGGTACGAAAGTGACGAAGACAGTTTCTCATCCAAGCGAATGGTATGTTTTTTGCGCGAAAATCTAAAAAAGGAATTAAATACAGTTATGAACGAAAGCTATATAGTGATTATGAAATAAAAATTAAAAACAAAAAAATAATTTAAAAAACCTAAATTGAAGGATAATAATTTCAAAAACTCTAAAATAAAGTCTAGGAAGGCAAAGTCAATTGCAGCAATGCAGGTCCCCACAGTTTTGAAGAATAAAAATAGACGTATGAAAAAATCAAATCAAATACGATTTTAGGCATATGCAGCAGGAAGAAAACACACAAATTTGTTACAACTAAAACTTTAGGCGTAAAAATTTCGGTTTTCCAAAAAAAAGTTAAAATATGCAAAATTAAAGGTTTCAAATTAATTCACTTGATTTTGTATTGACAATGTGAATGCTCGCGCTGTGGGGATACATACATGGAAGTAAAGTTAAAAAAATTTAAAAACTATTAATTTTTAATTTAAAACCTTTACATTTTTTGAAAACACTTTCAAAATCAAAACAACACACACATAAATACTTACACTATAAGACATTCGCAAATTCGTAGTTTAAAAGAGATAGAGAGAGAGAGAGAGTAAAAAGTGACAAAAACCGAACACAAAAAAAATAATCGTTAGTAAAAGACTGAGCTACCAAATAAAAACACAAAAACAAAATATAATTACTGTAAACAAACTATGAGAAACTTACAAAAATCAAATGATTAAAAACAATGCAAATAATAACAAAAAGACCGCGTAGACAACTTTGAATTCTTCTAAAGTATAAATTATCTGAGGAAAGCTTACAGTTTTTCAACCAAAGTTAGCGCCAGAAAGCAACATACTCGATTTAATTCCAAATATATAAGCCAGCAGACCAAATAACCCAGCAACAAAACAGTTAATATGTGAAAGCCCAATTTCAAAATAGCAAAAGCTTTCATACTTTCACGCGGAAAAACTTTCATACTCTCATTTAAATTCACCAGTCAGATAAAGACAGTTTCTAAAACAAGAAACAAAACATTTGTTTACTTATGCTAATTTAGAAAATGCAAGTATTTTCCAATAAAAAAAAATTTAAATATTCGTTGTGCTTTAATTGAACTTCACACCAACTTACACTTCTACTTGACAAATGATCAGTGAAAACTCGCTATTGAACTTTAATTGAACTTCACACCAACTTACACTTCTACTTGGCCAATGTTCAAACAGTGAAGGCTCTAAACCTTACATAAATCAAAGCTCTGATTTTCAAACGGAATTTTCATTAACCCGAAATCGATATCAAATTGAAAGGAATTATTTCAAAGTTTTACTAGTAAAACTCATCTGAAGTTAAAAAACATGATGAAAGCTCAATGAAAGTCGGGAAAAATATAGTATAATGAGCTTTTAATTGCATTGTATACAAATATATATTGGCATTGACATTTCTTTAAGAAAATTTAGGACAGTGGATTAAGCTACAAAGCTATGACCATAAAATTTTTGGCGATCGTCTCAACCGCTTTGGTGATTGGTAGGATCTCATAAATAATATGTTAATAAATGTTTAATACCTCCTAACTTAGTTCGGAAAACCGCCACTGTAACCTTGAGAGAGGTCAACGTCAGACAGTAAATAGAAACTAATTATGTCCTGATATACGAAATAGTTAATTTGTCAGATCCTAATTACTAAAACATAGCATCCAATTACGGAAAGAAATTCAGCGTTATTCAAGTATACAATTTTTTCATTGTCTTAACTCTTAAGGAGATCTGATAGAATAATCCTCGGTTGAATGGAGAATGTCTACATTCCTAAAATTATGATGGTTTGAGGATACTACTTACGAATATAGTAGTTATATATGGACTCTTAATTTTATAGAGGCGCTTAAGTGACCATTTTCAGTGACCGACTTCAGAGCTAGAAAAAAATGGAACATTCGCAATACATGCCTCTAGACATACACTTCTCTTAGATTTCACTATCTACCTTGTTAGCTGAAATTCAATACAACTCCGTCAGGTTTATTAAAGGATTATATCAGTACTTTTTTTGTTGAACAAAAGATATTGTTCCTTTTCAACTACCGATTTGTACCTTTTATTGTAAAATCTCAAGATCTACATGATGCATTTTTTTTTACCTAGATCGTCACGAAAACCTTTTTATCTGTACATATGAGGAAATTATTAGGTCAAGTTGTCGAGTTTATCGGTTTAAAATTATCCGCTGCTTTAAAAATTTTTGTAAGAGATTGAGGTTCTTCAAAATTCCGAAATAGTATTATTTAGGCCGATTTTTACAGTTTCTAAAGAGGGAAAGAAGATTTAGTAATATTTATATCACTAATATCTGAAGCTGCAGATAGCGTATCAAATGATATGTAACGCTTACAATATTAAACTCATCTTAAAATCAACGATCCCACATTATCAGTTATTTTAACTAGAACTACTAGAAAGGCCACCAAAAATTACCTATAATACCCTTAAATCTTTTTAGAAGTCCAGTGTGAGGTTTAATTAGAGTTTGCAATTGAATTTCGTTGACAAACTTCTATCAAATGTATGAAAGCTGTTCCTAAACGCATTTAAGCTAACATAATTTACAGTTACAGAAAGCTAGTTTATAATTCAAAACAGCTTAGAACAAAACTTTGAATCCCACAGTGAAAACACACTGCATCTAACCTTAAAGAAACGTATCTACTATGCAATAAAACCAACTACGAAAAATCTGTCCATTTCAGATAAACCATAGAAAAGAGGCGTGACAAAAAATGATTTTCATAAAGCGTATACTTCTAACACAACAACAATAAACAGCATAAAAACACTGCGATTGATTTATTGTATACAATTAACATTGAAAAAACGCACAAAATAAGGCATTACAACAATAAACCGATTAAATAATTAAATTAAAATTGAAAATTACAATAAATTGAAAAATAAAAAAATAAAACAAACAGCAACCAACTTAATTATGTACCGTTAAATACGTAAATAAACGAAAAGTTGTTTTGAATTAATACCGCTTAACATTGTAAGTAAAAATATTGAAGTAGAAGAAGAAGAAAATTAAAAAATATTTATCTAAATATCGCCAGAGATAACGGTTGATTAAAATGATAAGAGAAAAGAAAAAAAATATTGCAACTAAAATTACGAAAATATTATAAATGAAGAATGTTTCAATTGCAGACTTTTGCTTTACAAGCTTTGTTGATACAAATTTGCTCTTTATATAATATATAGCTATAGATATATATATATATAGGAATATATACGACGACTGTAGACTATGTTTGGTTATATACTTATATGCATATAAACATACATATACATATTTTCTTACATAAAACCTTGAGTATTGGCGCTGAAAATGTTTTTGAAAAACGAAATTAATTAATTTTATGCGAAAACATTAACAAATTACACAAACAACAAAACACACACACACAAACAAAAAAATACATAAAACTATAAATTAAAAAAAGAGACAAGTTTACAGCATGAAAAAATCAAATCCAGTAAAAAATGCGAAAAAGTCAAAGGGCATGACACGCATATTTATTAAAGAAAAAAGTAAAATTCCAACAAAAATTAAAAATAAAAGCGAAAAAAGCATATACATATATACATAAGAAGCTAACGAAGCAAAATGAATTCAAAGTAGCGCATTCAAGCATTAGGAAACCGCAAGCAAAACTATTATTAACTAAATAAATAAATAAAAAATATCGAAATGAAGGCAAATTGCAAGTAAAAAACAAAAAAACGAAGCATTAAAAAAACAAAAAACAAAAACAACATAAGTAATAACAAAATGAAAAAAGAGGAGCAGCAGCAAATTGCCCAGAGGGAATGCAAATGAAGAATTATTATTACTGAATTGACTAATTAATGAATTAATTATTATTATATTGTATTATTAACTGAAATATTTAGATGAAATGATAAATTCTTAATTATATAATATTATTATAGAAACTTAAAAGTAACAAAGAAACATTACTGAAAACAAATATAGAGAATATTATATTAAAAAACAAAAAAAAAACATAACTAAAAAAAATATTTCTTTAATCGAAGGAATTATTAAAACAGGTGTGGTAAGTATAAAGGGAATTAGTTGGCTCAGAACATCATAGTTGCTTCAAGAGCCTACTTAAGGTGTTACATGTGTTTCGTGGGTTCGAATTCGATTTTTGGCTTATTAATTTCTACATCTCAAGAATATTATGCTAAATTTTCAAGTCGATCTCGAATAATAATAATAATAATTTCGAAGATACAGCCTTTGAAAGGTGTGCGCTCAAAGTCAGGCATTATTGCTACGCAAAACTTTAAACGCGTTTATCTCGGAACTGTGTTTTCAAAGTCGGTTGTGAAATGTTCTCGAAAACTACTCATCGGAACTTGATGAAATTTTGGACAGGTGTTCGAGATACAATTTACTCGAATGATTTTTTTCAATTACAACTATTTAAAAAAAATATCGAGCAAATTTGATTTTTTTTTGGAAAAATTCTGTCAAATTTTCAGTTTTTACTTTTTTTGTCTTTTCTTTCATTCAAGCACGAATTTATGTTCTTAACTAAAACACTTATTTTTGTTCTTGCATTTTAGGTGATCCTGTCAGGAGTTATGCTGACAACGGGGTGGCACCTTTTTTCCTAGGGGTCACTATGGAGGATTTTTATTTCTTTTTTTTGAAAATTTCAGAAATTATTCTTTAAATATGCATCTATGAGACAGAAAAACGTGCGAATTAAATACATAATTTTGTACATAGAAAAAAAGTATTGAAAATAGGCCTTTTTTACCCGACAAAACCCATGTAACCCCTTACCGACTACGACGCCTAAGGAACTTAGTTATAGAATTATAACGAAAAAAATGCATGTTCTATGTTGTATACTAAGGTTATACGGGGGAGCAAATGGCCACAAAAAATATTTCAAAAAGAAAAAAATTTCATACCCACAAAATATTTGTTTCAGTCAAGATTCTCGACAAAAATGTATTCAGTGAGTTGTCTAACATTAATAAATCTCTCGAAAGAAAAATCCGCAGATAACGACGGATGCAGCAGAAAGTCAAAGTTCAATTCACGCATTATAGACACCTGGTCCTGATAAAAAACCGTTTTTTTTTCTTCAGAACGCTCAAATGGATCGATTTAATAGACGCTAGTTGATTGTTTTACCATTTCTAAAATTTTGGATGAAAATTGTTCTAGGCATCGAAAAAATATATCGCATTTAGTCCACTCGGATGACTTTCGGTTGAACTCTGGAATAAAATGGTGAAACCATGTTTCACCCCATATCACACATCGACGAAAAAAAAAACAAGGTTCCAAGCAAGCAAATTAATTTGTGGTAATTTCTGGGTCTGACCACAATTTTTCTTATTCTTGAACGATATGTCCAATACGATCTTTTGATATCATTAGAGTGTCAGCTCTCTCTCTGCCAGTCTGATTATATGGTAATTTAATATATTTCGGGGATTTTTTGAAGTTTTGGACAACCGCAGAGATTATTGGGCCGAATCATTGAATCCGTTTCGATCGAAAAATAAAAGTTCGATACGATGGAAATATTTTACGACATATCGAAAATAAAATTTACGATCACATTGAACACTTACCAGAGAATATATTATACGTTCTCAGCACTTACGGACTCGAAAAACACATTTCGCGGCTAATAGATGTCGCTAAATACGATATCATTGAATCTGTAAAATCAAAAATTTTGTTCGAAATCTATCCGTTGATGAGTGAGTTGCGGAAACTAAAAAAAAAATAAAATTGGAAGTTTTTATGTAAACAATCACTGATGACGAACTAAGTAATATTTTAAATGGCTTTTTAAGGTGTTTAAAAGTGATATAAAGTTGTCCCCCCGAAATAGCGAAAGAATGTTCTCAAAGAGTCTCAGATGAATAAAATACTTTTTGAGAATAAATTTCACAATAAGTACACGGTGTAGGCTTTCCAATCCAGCTCCAAAGTGGATGAAAGAAAATATGTAAAGGCATCGCGTGTATTATGGGTTATTCATAGTGTGAAATTAATTCTAAACTTAAAAACACTTAACTTAAACTAAACTTACAAGGCATATCTAAAACAGCGGGTGGGCTCTTTATTTAAGTAAATTTAAGTTCACTTGATGAGGAGGTCAGTTTTAATATTTTTTTGAATGAAACAAAAACAGTCAAGCAAAGACAACTTAATTTATCAAATTTGTTGATGAAGGTCTTTAAAAAGTTTTACGTTCTCACTTTTTGGTAAAGCAGTTTATCAACGGAATCAATGATTGCATGGAAATTTTCGATCGAAATCGAATTCCCTGCGTATTCAATGATGAGGCCCATTGTATCTTATGACTGCTCGGGAGAGCAAAGGGTCACAAGAAAATCTACACCACCAAAATATTATTTTCTATCTTGAATTATTGTCTTTAACTTCGTATTGTTTTAAAGGTAACACATTTCTTCAAATATTTGATGTTATAACGGTCGACAACTTCACTCTCGACAATTTCAGTCAACATTCTCGACAAATATTTTTTACAACAGTTCTAAGAACATTAAAAAGTTTCTCGAGTGAAAGATCCGAAGATAATGATGGATGCAAGAGAAATCCAAAGTTTAGTAGAAGTATGACAGCCTCTTCTCCTGATAAAATACCGCTTTTAATCGCTGTTGATGGTTTCCCTCCCTTTCACACATTATCGATGAAAATTGTTCGTTTTCATCGTGAAAATAGAGGTTATGATCACATTTAGTTCACTCAAATGACTCTGGGTTGAACTTTCGAAATAAATGAGGGAGTCATGTTTCAGTCATGGAAGATAATTTGTAGAAAATTTGACTTCCATTGTCAATTCAATAGTTCGAGCTATGGCAAACTTCGAATTAAACAAGTTCTAGTTATGGAAGTTCAACTGTATTTTTTTTTCTGAATACCAAATCTTCCGTTTCTCAAAATGCTATATCTCATGAACCCATTGTCCAACGGATGTGCAATTTATGCACGTATCTTTAGTGGATTACGCTTCACTGCAACTGAATATGTATTCAATTTTCATAGAAATGGATTTCTCTTATATCAAACTTTTTTTATCGAACAAATATTTTTATAACACAAAAGCAGACGGGTTTCGATTTTCGACATATCTTGGCCAAGGGCATACATCTCGGTAACATACCTCAAAAGTATTAGAGAATATTTGCTGCTGTACAAGAACAACATCAGCTTAATAGTCGAGATTACTAGAGCGAATCGAAACAGGATAGAAAGAAATCTCAAAAATATCTAATTTATGCATTACTCCTACATACTACAACAATAACAATACAAAGACTGACTGATATTAGAGTATATTTTCATATCAATCGGTTTGTCACTTCAAACAATTTGAGAGAATTTTCTTTGGAAACGACAACAGCAAAATTAAACTTTATGAATATGTTTCATACAATTTGAAATTCTTAACTTTACTAATCGAAGACAATTTTCGAAGACAATAAAACTATATAGAGTCTAGTTTAAGGTTCTACATAATAAACCGCGAGCCGAGGCACGAAAGAACGCTCTACACACATATAACTATATCCTAACCTATCCTGCGAACTTAAATTTTTTTTATAATTTTATTTATAAAATATATTTATTTACTTATATTATATACACTCTCATTACAGTTACACATTTTAAAATGACTCACACATTACTTCTTAAATTATTTTCAAATAAAACACAATTAATTCAATTACAATTTCCATTTGAAATGCACTTTTTTATTATTCTTTATATATTTATCATATTTGTTGTTTATTTTTTTTTTGTTTTTGTTTTTGTTCTATATATTACACATTTAATTTGTATATTTTCTTTATATTTAATTATAGTATATAATACATTTCACGACAAAAGCTGATACAAAACGAATACTTACTAGACTATCTCAACTACACTAGTAATACCTACATACAAAATTCAATTCATTACGGTGTATGATACAAACACGTTTTTTGTCTTAATAACGGTGTAAGTATATGTATATGCGTGGCTGCATGTTTGACAAATACAATAAGCATATGGGTTACGTACATATATGTACATATAACGCACACATTTTTTTTATTAAGGAAAAACGAAAATAAGTAGTTGAAAATACGCGCCCAAAAAAGCATTAAGCTTTTAAGCGGATAAATTAGAAGAAAAAAAATGACATGCATACGTTAACTAAACTAAATTCATATAAAATAATATTGCAATCGTTGAAAATGTGTATAAAGCGCTAAAATTTTCGCTAAACATAAATATTTAATTATTACAACTAGAGTGGGTGTGTGTGTGTGTGATACACGCGCAATACAGACAAAGCAAGCTTAAACCAAAGTACAATGTTGCAAGTTTGTTATTCATTGTTTTTGTTTTTGTAGACATTAGCATTAGAAAATTTTTTTGTTGTATATTCATTCGTTGTGATGTTCTTTTTGTTGTTATGTGGGCGGTTTCTCATATATAAGACTATTTCACATGACTTTTGGACGATATTTATTTTAAAATTTTATTTATTTTTTGTCGAAGTGGCATTCGAAGTACTAGTAATTTATTGTTGTTTATATGCATGTTTTTTTAATCAAATTCAGTTACTGGAATTTTAACGTTTTTTGAAAAAAAAAATTATAATTTAAAGAATATTTATGTAAAGTTACTTGGATTTGGCTATAATCGCTTAAAGCGGTTCCTACGCCAAATATATATATATACTTGGATTTTCGTTTTCTTTCTTACTTTTTTTTCATACAAAATTTTCAAAAAAATTTCAGAACTGATACCGTTATGTGTTTAAAATAGTATTGGTACTCATATAAACAAAACTAAATTATTAATACTTCATTTTAATTATATTTATTAGTATTAGCCATTTCAAAAATTCTTATCCTTCGAGTATATGTTGTTAAAAAAATAGTTTAAAGAATTACTTGCTAGATAATGAAAGCTTTTAAGCTTACCGAAACTTGCTTTACATGCTTGATATCGATAAAAAAATATTATTTTTGAATATCATACTCTAAAGCTTATCAAAACTGCAAAATTTATCAGAAAAGAAACATTAGACCCAAATATGTTGGTAAAAAATTTTTGAAAGAATTACTTGCTTGAAAGCTTTTAAGCTTACCAAAACTCGATAAAAAAAATATTATTTTTGAATATCATGCTCTAAAGCTTATCAAAACTGCAAAATTTACTCGAAAATCAACTTTAGACGAAAATATGTTGGTAAACAATATTTCAAAGAATTACTTGCTTGATAATGAAAGCTTTTAAGCTTACCAAAACTTGCTTTACAAGCTTGATATTGATACAAAAAATATGATTTTTTAACATCATGCTCTAAAGCTTATCAGAACTACAAAATTTACCAGAAAAGAAACATTAGACCCAAATATGTTGGTAAAAAATTTTTGAAAGAATTACTTGCTTGAAAGCTTTTAAGCTTACCAAAACTCGATAAAAAAATATTATTTTTGAACATCATACTCTAAAGCTTATCAAAACTGCAAAATTTACTCGAAAATCAACTTTAGACGAAAATATGTTGGTAAAAAATATTTCAAAGAATTACTTGCTTGATAATGAAAGCTTTTAAGCTTACCAAAACTTGCTTTACATGCTTGATATCGAAAAAAAAAAATATTATTTTTGAACATCATGCTCTAAAGCTTATCAAAACTGCAAAATTTACCAGAAAATCAACTTTAGACCCAAATATGTGGATGAAAAATATTTTAAAGAATTACTTGCTTTTCAAGCTTATCAAAACTGCAAAATTTACTCGAAAATCAACTTTAGACGAAAAAATGTTGGTAAAAAATATTTGAAAGAATTACTTGTTTGATAATGAAAGCTTTTAAACTTAAAAAAAATTTCTTGCCTGACAACGACAAAAAAAATATTAATTTTGAATATCATGCTCTAAAGCTTATCAAAACAGCAAAATTTACCAGAAAAGCAACATTAAACTAAAAATTGGTGATTTGTAGTAATTCATAGCTTTAACTGCAACTAAAAAATATATTCTCATGGCAACCCTACATGAATTCTCGCATACTAAAGCTATACAAAGCGGCTCATAATGCTATTTTCACTGCATTTTCAATTGAAATATTTCGCAAAAATCAAAGCAAACGCTAATTATAAGCATATATAGCAAGATTTTAGTGACCTTTTATATAAAAATTTCGATTTTTGCAGAAATTAAGTGACTATTTATATATATTTTGAAAATTTTGCAAGCTTTCAAGTGACTTTTAATATATAATTTCGATTTTTGCAAGCTTGAAGTGACTTTTGCTATTTAATTTTCCATTTCGTGGCAAATAATTACGCTAAACCCACTGAGCAACACCAAAAATTGGTTAAAACTGTAGCTAATCCGCTACAAAGTAATGTGATAAAGCAGTTTATTTACAAACTTTGCTGCAACTATGACTAACTGCGCACTTACTGCTGTAGCTTGCACTGCATAACAATGTTTGGAAGAACTTTCTTTGACTGGTTGACGTGTTTCTTATATATATATATTTTTTTAGTTTTTTTTTTTACTTTTTCATATTACTTAAATACATATGTATGTGTTTAATTACAGGATAGACTATTCGAGCACTTTTAAGGAAATTTTCTTCATATATATATATATATATTTGTATATACAAACACATACACTACACAAGTATAGTGTGTGGCATGTGTGTATGTCTAACTAGATTTATTGCTGAGCATTACTTTTATTTTGTTGTTTGTTGTTGTTTTTACAAAACATGCATACATGTATGCGTGTGAGTGTGAGTGTGTGTGTTAAACAAAAAACTTATTTACTAAACAATTAATTATAATTCTTTGATTTACATACATTTAACTTAATTACGCATAAGGTAGCTGTTGAAGACCAGCTTTCGCACGATATGTTGCTTTGTATGTTTAAGCATTAATAAGCAGTGTGTTTCGATACTCTTTTCCCATACATACATAAGTAGTTTGATTTACATTAATATTAAACGTTTACTAATTCGAATTTATATTGTTATTGTTTTTGCTTTTTTTTTTGTTTTTTTTTTTGTTTACACAGTTTAACAAACAAAAAAATACAATATTTTACAATACAAATTTTTAAGCATAAATTATAAATTATATCACAACAATAAAGACAACTGCGTTTTGTGCGCGATCAAGTAGTTACAATAATATTCATAGGACATTAAAGAAGAAACCGTACAAATGATCGACAAGCTCAATAAACTATTTATAATAAACTAACAATTAAAAATTACTTTCTTCAACTATACACTTATTTTTTTTTTGTTTTTTTTTTTTTCGCCGAATATTACACACTACAGCTGGGTTCAAGTGAGACATACATACAGGTGTATATTTGTATAACGTATAGTAAGTATTTTTAGGTTATAAAGCCGAAAATAACGCGTCACAACAACAGTCTATTCACGAATATTTACAGCCTGTTCATTGCCAAACGCATGTACCGTACAAAAGTTTCACCGTAATCTATGCGCTCTCTTACTAAACGTGGCTGATATGCGGCTTCACGCCATAAACATAAGCACAGTCTTTTTGTAATATTCTTTAGATTCCTTGATTGCTCACAGCTGCAGCATGTGTCATACGCGCAAACTCTCTAACTGTTTGTTACGCACACGACATTGGTGACGTTGTCGACGACGACGACGACGACGACAGTTTCGACACGTTTGCTTTTCCTCGCTCTTGCGGTGGCGAGTCGCACTGAGATCCATCATTTGGATTGTCAACATTGCTTTGCCCGCCGTACAATACTAACTTTTGCTGAGCGCCTTCTTTTTTCTTTGTACTAATATATCGTAGAAGGGATTATGACTAATCGACTGTGTTAAACGTTTGATCCATTCTTGTTGATCCTCTTCTGTAGCCGCCGACATGCGGTATACCGTATGTTTGCCCTCAACAACCTACAATTGAAAATCGGTGTGTGAATATCTAGTACTATATAAATATATAAAGCAAAATCGCTCACCTTTCCCTCGGAGTCAGTCTTACATGCTTTGATTATATCAGCGCCACCGGTGGCGAACAGTTCAAAACAATGCGGTTTACTGCGATCGTGTATTTCGCGCACCTGCCGTGAATAAATTTTGTATAAGTAACAGTAAAAAAATTATTTAAATTTTATTGTGCTACTCACCGATATGTTTTCCAGCGGTATGATGCCTCTGGGCTCTTTATCCGTTGTGTACTCAAAGTAGTACAGACAATTGTCGTTCAATATGAACCAGCGTCGCTTCCACGATTTATAACTGCAACATTAAGAAATTATTAATCAGCTGCATTCGCTAGTAAGTAACTAGTAAGTAATCCTTAGAACAAATTCTTATGTGCTAGAGACCAGTGTCCACTATGTATGTATGTATGTATATAGATGTCTTATGATTATGCTATTGCTTTGAAATGATATGATGCGTTTATCCAATATTTCTGCTTATCCAAAATGTTTACTCTAATCCAAAATTCCCTCTTATCCAACTTTTTAATCTAAACCAATTTAGTTTTTTATCCAATTACTTTCTTAACAATTTTTTTTTGTTGCTGCTCATTCTCTTTTGCTTTTAAAAACTTATATTTACACTTTGTTTATAATTAAATTTAATTTGTATCAATTAATTTCGAAAGTAATTTTAATGTTTTGTTTTTTTTTTTTTTTAATTTGATTGGAATTTTAATAACTTAAAAATGAACGGTAAACACAAATAACGCAAAAAATTATAAATTTCGCTTTCAAATAAGATATTTTGTTGTTTTATATGCGATCAACACTTCACGCCATGGTTTGTAAGAGACCGGGGAGAGGATATAGATTTATCATATATATTATTGGCTCTGGCGTTTTTGCAAAACGCTTAGTAGCTGATCCTTTTCGTCTATTGGCTGGGGTGCACCTTGATATTATACAAAATATTAAAAGAGACCAAGGACCGCCAAACGGCAAACAATGTTTTATGCCGCTGCAACAACAACAACGATAAGCTTTTATATGGAGGAAAGACGTTCGAACGTTTGTCAAACGCCTATCGACGTCGAAAGTTTCGAAATAGTTTGATCACAAAACGAATACGATCTCATAAGATTATTTGAATATGGATTTCTGTAGATACAAAAACGACAACAATAACAGAGCACGTTTTGATTTTGGTTTGAACAGTAAACAAACCACGTTTCGATGTCAAAAGGCGATTGCTTTCAGAAAGTGACCACGACAGTCGGCCAAACGGAAGTGTGATAAGCCGTAATGCAATGAATCTACGAGAGTAATGAATCACAGGTAAAGCTTACAATGAAACGGGACTTCAATTGAAGCTCTGTTCTAAAAATATTTTCGTATTTCATGTGAAAGGATGTAAAGAAAAATGCGAAATCTCTATGCCGAATTTTATAGTCATAAAATAGTAAAATATAATATAAGACTACAGATATATAAGGTCTACAACTTTGCTTCCGCCGTTTTTTTTTTTTTTTGTAAATTTAAGGCTTTTTTTAAAAACGGTTACAAAAATGTTATTCAAAATATTGGCCGTCGCTAGCTACTACTTTTTACCATCTTTCTGGCAGCATGCGTATTCCATGCAAATGTCGGGAATTCTGCTCAAAAAGTGACATTTCTTCAGTTGAGCATAAGTTTGGAATGCAAACAGATCTTTCTCTAGGTTAATGCTGACACAAATGTCCAAGATCGATATAAAACGGTTTAATCGATTTAATCGACCAGTGCTTGACCCCAGAGACATCTATTGGAAAACGGCGGAGGCAAAGTTGTAAAAATTAATATATAAGACAAGGTGAAATGAAGGATAATAATAAAATTATATATAAATTTAATAAATGGCATTAATATATAGAATATGAATATTGTGAAATAAAGTGTAGAACTTAAAACAGAGATTTCAACAGAATATATAGGATTAACTTAATCTACTAGACGATTTCAGCAACGATTTCACTTAAAATTATTCTTTCTGATATGTAAAATTATATCTGGCCTTCAAATTGTTTATGATATTTCTTTATAAGTAAGTAAATAAAAATGAAACAATGACTTACCGTCCACCCTGCTTCCATAGCCAACCCTCCTTGTCTGGATTGAAGAATGTATGCATCAAATCATTACCATCATCTTGTGGTATTTTAAATGGTTCCGTTCGTATTGATTCGTAAAGGGATTCTAGTAGGCCGCGGGGTAGATCACCGCCGTTGTTAATGCCGCGATTCATTGAAATGAAATGCTCAACGGTGGGCTTGTCTTTAACCTGGGAAATGAAGATGATAATAAATATTAGGAAATATGAAATAGAAGAATTATAATAAGAAATTAGAGGAAGAGAGTAGAAATCGCTAAATAAATGCCGACGGAACCTAGATTTAGCGGTCAAGGACGATCAACACGACCGCATTCGTAATAAATATTTGAGGAACGCTTTCTACCGGTACAACAAAAACAATAATAATAAAATAAAATTTTGCCGATGTAAATTGTTTTTTTTTTCAAGACTTTTCAGGCCGCCTGGTAGATAAAAAATTTGCATTAAATTTGCTTAAATTAAAAAAAAGTTTTCGCCATTTACGAGTATAAGCGCTCATACACAGGTCACTGCCCTCACTGAATGACACAGTAGACCCAGTATAATATATTTAGTATACATATTAATTGAGAGCGTGTGCGGTATTCAAAAATCTAAGTCAAACAATTACAAAGGCGCAACAACGGCACACAAACAAATATATATGTGAGAGTGTTTGCGAGAAAATTATAAAATATGTAAAATACTTTTCAAATTATACTTGACCTATTTTTAGAATTAAGCAATTACTCAAAACAAATGAGATCATCAGACAAACAACAACAAGCCGTTTACAATTAGTGCCTTTACATGGTGTTTTAATGGAAACAAATGAACTAATTGTTGGGTGAGCTGTTAGTGGGGGTGTATATTTTGAAGGCGTGAAGTATAAATGCCGGTTTCGCACTAAAATAATTGAAAAAAAAAAAATAAATGACGACCAAGTGCAGCAAGCTAACTGGCACGGATGTTACTGACTTTGTAGTTAGAGAAATAAATAAATTGCAACAACAATCAAGCTGATACTGTCAGGCGGCCACCTGCTATGCAAATGCATGCCAAATGATTGCAATGAATATGCATAGCATGCAACAGACAGCAACAGCAACAACAACAAAAATTGCTACGCGAAAATTTTTCGGCAAATTGTTTAGACAGTTTGGGGCGCGCCAGCGTCCGGCAAACCCTGAGCTATAAATAATAAAAAAAAATAAATAAATACTTCGACACGCGTTGTATGCGATCGGAAGCGTGCACAATAGCACGAAAACATTGAGCTGTTAACGACAGCAAATTTTGCAGCATCTCTTTTTGCTGAGCACATTTTGTTGTTGTTTCTTTTTACTAATTCACTTAATTGATTTCCGCTCGCAGCAAATAATTTGTGCATTGTAGACGCACAGCAGCATGCTTAAACAACACTTAACAACGCATTATACTGTTGCTACTCCGCCAACTCCTACCGCACTTCGCCTGTATTTTACTCACCGATGGGTTGTGCAGCGATGTATTGAGCATAATAATGGCGAAACTGAGCACATAACACGTATCGGTGTTTGTGAATATATCCGGATTTAGTTGGCAATAGCGTTGCGCGAAACATTCCATCATACGGTCGATTTTCTGCGCCTCACCCGGAAGCCGAAATGACCACAGGAATTGTCTTAAAGCTTGCACCAATATTAGATTCGTAAAATCGTGTAGCGCTACGAATGCCTTCAGCACGTCCTCATTGAAGTCGTTCTTCTCGCCCAAGTAGTCACCTGTGTGGGGGAAATATACAGTTATTAGTTGTTCGAAAATTTTTTGAATTTGTGTTTACTCACCGATAGCTGTTTTATTGAGTCCTTCACCTTTGTACAGGAAATGCGCAACATCTTGGGGGTCGTGTCGTAGCAGGCGATTTTCCACTAAGTATTCAATACCTGAAATATAAATAAAGTAAATTAAATTATTTAAATATTATTTTAAAAGATTTTTTCACATGAATTTTCAAGATGAAATTAAAAGTCTTAAAATTTATATTAAAAATTTATTAGTAAGTTTGTGTTTTTATTCAAAAATCTTCCTCAGAATTCTCAGACAATAACATATTCTTAGAATTTAAAATGTTTAGTTTAAGAATTTATCAATAAAATTGTCTTATTATTGAACGATCTAACACAGAAAAATCAGATTAGAACATAACCTCACAAATCGTTCCACGACAGTAGGGTCTTGTTACAGAAACAAACAATTTATACATATCTGGCCAAGGACTGTCAACTCGGAGGTATTACACGTAATCATTTGGGGATTGTTTGCTACCGCTACAAGAACATAACCTCAAAAAAAAAATTTACATTGAGAACACCCACAAAAAATGCATAAAAATAAATAAAAGACATAGAAAGATAACATGAAAAACAAGAAAATGGGAGTGTTTATCACAATATCGATAGTTCTCAATACACCGGATATTATTTGACAAATGCAAAAACAACAACGAAAATCAGAAAACTAAGATGGAAATACAAAAAAAAAAAATGAAACACAAAAAAAAAAAAAATAAAAAATAAACACCGATAAAACAACATCAGACAAACAATCGGTATACCCATATTTACATACGACTATGAGAACTTGAAATTAAGTTGTGTATTGCAAGTGAATTGTACACACAGCATCAATTACGATCTTGATATGTTTGTATAAGCAAGTGAAGGTGTGTCCAACATGAGTACCATGCGCAGAGCATGGACAGTAAGTAAATATAACAAAACGATAAGTAGATATGGCAAATATGGAAATGAGAGAGGTCCCTATAGGAATTTATAGCTTTATTCGAACATGGCAAAAAAATATATAATCTTGAAAAGGAGTTCAAAATAATAATTTAATATGGAAGATCAGAGAATATTGTTCCTTGGCTCTAACGCGCCACTTAGAACATAAACCTTGCTTTAAAATAGAATAAAATAAAGGAATGTTGTGGAGTGGTACTATACATTTGGTTCTTCGTAACGGAAACATTTAAATATATTCGAAGAATGACAGGGAAGTGTATAGGATTCTTCAAAACTTTTTCTGATTACTTTTATGCTGTTAGAAAAACAACAGTAACAACTGGAACCATGGTCAAAAGCCATTAATGTCACCCAATACCCTTCATATAGATTAGTCTGGGTTCTGGCCACTGCGGAATCTCGGGGAATTGTAAGGCTGATGAACTTGCAAGGTCAGGAATGTCAGACTCACTATTAGAAGCATGGAAGCATAGGAGCACCGTTGTCCTATTGCGGTTTGCTAATGGACAGATGGGCCTCGGCTGAGCTGGGTAGGCGCTGGTCAGTTAGGCGCAGTCGCAAGATCCATCTGGCCCAGGGTAAACCGCGGTAGATCTACCTAGCTCTTCGCCCTTAGCAAACTTAGTCGTAGGAGTTCTTACTGGCCGTTGTCCAATCGGGAGCCACGCTGTAATGTTAAAAATCTGACCAGACGCTAGCTGTAGAAGCAGCATGGAGGTGGAATCATCTCATCACTTTTTTCTGGAATGTCCCGTCTTTGCGAGATCAAGAAATATGTATATTTTCTCGCAGACTCGCGAAATTGTGAATATAGTGGTTAAAAATCTTTGCAGATTTCTAGTAGGGCGCTTTGTCTACTTCTAATTGCTAATTTAGGGGGGATCTAGGCTTCACAAAAGACTGTATTTTAAAGTCTACGTGTGTTTCACTTTGGGAAACAGCCTTACAACCTAGCCTAACCTAATGGACTTCATAAACCGTTATACAGACTTTCGGTAAATTTTTCAGTTAGGTCGGTATAACGAAAACGGCTCAAGATTTATATCCTGCCATGGATATTTTAAGTTTCTATAAGCAAGATCCACTAAAAATATTGATTTTAATGTCCAAAATAAAGGTTTTGGTCTATTTTTTCTTTTAATAATTGTTTTATGTTTTTTCTAAATAAATTTTTAAGACGATGAAAAATATATAGGAAAAGTAAAATTTTTAATTTCCGGATCCTCCTCGAATCTAAGGATCTGAGAGCCACGACAAATTTCAAGAAAATTAGGGTGTGAGCGAACATTTTTTCTTCTTAGACCCACCAAACACTCATCAAAACTCATTACAGGACACAATCGAAGATGAAAAACATTCCGCACATAATTGCAGAAGAATATGTAATAGTGTCACAAAAACAAAGCGCAAAAATCCATTCAAAACAGAGGTGAAAGAATTGCGAAAACATTGAAATTTCATGCAAACTGGAAAAGAGCAATCAAATGCAGAATTGTATTTACATACATACAAAGAATACAATACAAGAGGAGCGACCGACCACATAATCCAATCTAGATTTTGGAAGCAGACAACAAAGTAAACAAACAGAGAGAGATTAGTGGCAAACAACGTGCATATCTGTGGTACATAGAGACATACAAATGTATAAAAAATACAGAGCACATTTAAGGTGAGTTGTTGACTGTGGTCTGAGGTCTGGTATGCGAGGTTTGCACGGTGAGCGCGCTACAAAGCGCAAACGAATTGAATGAGCAGACATGCCGACAGTCAGTGAAGCATTTGCGGCAATTAAATCAGTGACGAAAGCGCCGTTGTATGTGCACATGTCGAGCCCCAACTGTGTCCCTATATATACCCTATATATTATATAGAAACATATATGCATATAAACCAAGCTATCTCTGTTGGCGTGTGTGCCGTTGATGGATGGCTGACGTTGGTTATTATGATAATAATAATAATAATAATAATAGTTGGTGACAATTTCGCAAAATGCAAACGTAAAAACCGTTACAATAATTTCTGCATGGCTTAGGCTATACTATGTTGTTGCTATGCTTTTCATTATTGTTTGGAAATTGCGGTTACGCTGATAACTGTCGGTTTTGGAGTAGCGATTAAGTGGCGTTGAAAAAGAGGTGCGTCAGCATTCACTACTTTTTATTATTTTTATTTTATGGGAAATTAAGCGAAATGCGGTGTTTTGCTGGTAATCGGTGCTTTTTGCTGTATTTTATAGGTTATGGTGAACCCCACATTTGCACAGTGAGTGACAATTGTGTTTAAATTGTTGTACAAATTACTGTCTTCATGGCATATTTATTATGGAAAATAAAAAAAAAATATTTAATGTAGCAGCATGCGGCGCTTTGAACCGCTAATCGTTTATTATTGTGATTATTTTGTTGCAATGTTTTTTTTTGAACACACACCCCCTAATTGTGAAGAGAAATTTGCCTGTAGGGTGCTGAAAAATCAGACATCATCAAATTAATTACAATTTTATCACATTGTATGACATATGTCAAGCCGTGAAGTATGCAGTGAGCCGCGCGACAGTGAAGAGTATAAAAATATCAAGTTCTCAGTGGAATAGCGTAGCAACTTTAAAGCATTTGTAGTGGGATAATTGAAGTGTGTTGCTCGGCCAATAAAGTAAAGAACACTTTAAATGCATATCGACTGACAAATTTGACAGTTCGTTGACATTTGGAAAGGGATTGGCGCATTACACGAATGCCGAATGGAATAGCCTGTAAACCAGACATACAGCTATAAACAAAACGTATGATGTTTGTACTTAAAAGTGGCATGTGCGGCTAATTAATTTAAATTAATTATCGTAAGCGAAAAATGAAGCGTATTCAAAAACAAAATTGAAACAGCAACAAAAATACTTTTGTATATGTAAATTCAACAGGCGAGTGGACGACACGCAAACAGACGCGGATGAGTGTGGTTCTCATGGATGTGTGCGTCAGCATATTCAAGCGTTAAAGAGGCGCGATTGACACGCCTTAATTGCAGTTGCATTCACTGTTGCTGTTATTGTTGTTGTTGTGTGTATTTTTCGTTGCATTTGTTGTAATTATTTCACACTTAGCAGAAAGGACGATTTTATTTTCGTTTATTAATGATATTGGGGTTAACCAAGGCAGCAGCAGCAGCAGTTAATAAGTGTTTATAAATACACGCTTGAAGCGTACTTGGGTAATTTCCGCCTTTATATTTCTTAATTGCCAGTAATTTCGTGAAATTTTGTGTAAGCTTTTACACGAAGAAATTTAAAAATATGTCTGATAAAAACAAAGTAATAACAATACGAAGTAATGAAATTAATATTTAAATTTTAAGTAAAATATGTAGATTATTGCCCATATTGCTGGATTCAGTATATAGTAATAAAATATTATAAAATATATATATTTGTATAGTCATAATGTTTGCAATTTATGGCTTTAATAACACTATACGACAAAATAAAATTTTTTTCTGGAAAAAATTCTCCACTTTTCGAAGTTAGTCTTCAAAATCGAAGTATTCGCTTTCGAATTTAATTTAATCTTACTGGACGCCATTATTAATTATGATAAGTTTAATAATGGCACTGGCATCGATGACATATGTTCGAAAGTGAACAGCCCCGAACTTTCTCGCTTCTTCTCTGCGAGGAGCCTGGCACTGGACGAAGGAGTACAGACTAATAGCGTTTTCTTTTCTCAAAAAAATGTAACATTTATTCTGCCCTGTATTCGGATTTTCAAATTGTGGATGACAGTTGACTAGCATAATAGGAAGACATTTCTCTGTTCTTTTATCACGTAAAAAATAGAAAACATTCAAAAAGGTAGTACAGCATTTGTATAATGTTGAAATATAAAAAGGCAGCATTTTCATCCAGAAAAGAAAACGCTATAAGTCTTAACATTCGATGGCACACCAATTCCGATAGTAAACAATCCCAAAATTTTAGGAGTCACATTTAACAGTCTGCATTCTTTCACTCCACACACGACTGCGATAGTCACTAAAGTACAGAGCCGCAACAAAATCCTCAAGTCGCTAGCCGGTAGCATTTGGGGAAAGGACAAAGAAACATTGCTGGCCACTTACAAGGCTATCGGCCGGCCGTTCGTAAATTACGCAGCACCGGTATGGTCGCCTGGATGCAGAGGAAGCTACAGACGTGCCTGGTTTGAACTAAACCACCACCTATAGCAGACGAAGAGCTCAAGTTGCCACGTGAAACCAGAGTGACACTTACGCAACTTCGATCTGGATATTGTAGCAGGTTAAACTCCTACTTATCCAGACTGAACCCCAACATACAAAATACATGTCCCGCATGCAATGAGTCCCCACATGATACTAACCACCTTTTTGCATGCCCAACGAACCCTACTCATCTAACACCCCTTTCCCTTTGGTCCAACCCTGTCGAAACAGCACGTTTCCTGATATGCTCTTATTTTCAGGCAGGGATAGATAACCGCTACAACAACAACAACAATATGATAAGTTTCTAAAAATTTAAAAAATATGGGCATAATCAACCTTTTCTTCTTATCAAATGGTCTATAACATTTTTTCATCAAGCTCGTATGTCAGATAATAGCCTTGAAGTTGGGTCTTTGAAAAAAATTAAAAATTGCATATTTCCTCTAATTTTAAAATATACATAATTTTTCACGGAATCGTTGTTTTCTGAAATATTAGGTTGGCAAATATCTCTCTTCCGCCTTTTTGTCTTTTGAATTTCTCGGCTATTCGCGGTACTTTAAAGTTTTCCTTCGTTAAAGGCAAATACGCTAGAGAAACGTTCCATGAGTTTAATGGTGTTTTGGGGATGGTACTCTATCACTTCGAACTGCGGAGGAATTGTTTCGACGATTCAGAGCGGGTGAAAACGACACCGATCAAATCATGGAAAACATCGAGTTAGACCGGCATGTGGCATCTCGTGACATCACCCAGGAAGTGGGAGTTAGTCATCAAAAATCTTGTTTGGGTTCAGCATTACCGAATGAACGCATGCGAAATGATGCTGAATCGAACGAACTCGACCTATATTAGCGGCGGATGGTGACCGGAGACGAAAAATGGATCACATACGACAATATCAAGCGAAAACAATGGCCAAGCCGGAATTAACGGCCTGGAAGGTTTTGCTGTGTGTTTGCTGGGATTGGAAAGGAATCATCCAATAAGAGCTGTTCTCATATGCCAGACTCCTAATTCTACCATCTACTGCGAACAACTGGACCGCTTGAAGCAGGCGATCGACCAGAAGCGTCCAGAATTGACCAACAGGAAGGGTGTGGGGTGCCACCGAAACAACGCCAGATCACACATTTCGTTTATGACTCGTCAGAAACTACGGGAGCTCCACTATATAGCCCGGACATGGGATGGGCAATTGTCGAAAACATCGATAAAATAATGTAAATTTTTGCGTCCGACCGTCGTGTAAGCACTCTTCCGATTGTCGAGGCGTTAAACATCGTACAAAAATCCTTTTGGAATCATTTGAATAAGGCTGGATACAAAAGGAATGCATGGGTGTCAAGAAAATTCATGGACGGACTTTCTATCCGTGAAACTCTGCCGAATCGCAAAACAAATCGATTAATTTCTGAAGCGACTGGTTATTGATAATTAAAAGTGAGTCAATTATGACAACGTCAAGACAAAATGGCCGTGGTTAAACCGCAGTAAGCTGATGCAAATAGTGATTAATCCAAGATTGACGGATTTGCTTTGTATTTGATGGGATACACAGGGAATCACTATGCTCGGCTACGACTAAACTGTTAGTTCAGACAAGTACTGTAGAAGGAAGCAAACGATCATAAGCGACAAGCTAATATGAGAAGAATTGTATTCCATCAGAACAACGCCCGGCCACACAATCGATCGCCTACAGCTCTAACACTTTCGCTGGAACTTTCTTTTGCTTCCACATTATAGTCCGTATCTAGCACTAAGTGATATCTACACTTCCCAACCTATGGCGAATGATTTTGTTAGTGAATTTGCCTCTAAAGAAGCTTGTGTTAGTTGACAGTCCCAGTTTTTTGTCAATAGGGAGACGATTTTTATTAGAGTGGCATTATGAAGTTACCTACAAAAAGAGTAGAAGTGATCGAATAAACTTTGTTTGTTAAAATTTGTCCCAGATCGGAACATTCTATCTATGATACATAAAACCTTCAAATTAATTTAAAAATATAAGTATTTTTCTAGTCTCTCTCGCTGGTCCCACAACTTTTACGTTAACTTGTTATGCATTATTTACCTTTCTTTGGATCCATATTAAATTTTTTCCGCCCAATTGACATTTGTTTCTCTTTATTGGAATGTTTATTATCTTCGGGCACGTCCAGCGCCTCCATTTCCGATACGACCTCACCGAGTTCATCTTTGATTTGCTGTAAGTACATGAAAGAAAAGAAAGGAAAATTTTTAATATTACAACAAGAAATTAGACGTACAAATTAAATATTGAATTTACAAAAGTGGCGAATTGCATTTCCGTCTGTAAATTAAGTTACCGCAAGGAATACATAAAACCACATATTAAATTTAAGTATACACAGAAAAGTGTACAGATGTACAAACGTAAATTTCGAATTTGTATACAAAAAGTGTTTATTTTTTGGAAAATGCGTGTCAATGAGATTTGCATTTCGCATGCGAAATTCAGGCGGAAGAGGAAGGATACACACATTGCTGGCAAACGACGACGCCAACGACAACGGCAACGCTGACGATGACGACTGCTGTTGAATTTTAAAAATAGCAAAGTTTACAAATACAAGCCACTTGAAATTCAGCAGAAATGCGTATGTCACTGGCAAAATAACGCATGCAGTTGATTTTTGTAATTAACCAGCGAGGTGAGATGTGTTTTTAATGGTAATTAAATGTGGCGTGAATATGCTTGGGTTTCTCCGAAAGTTTTGGAATTTGTATAAAATAAGGTTTAGTACACTTATTTCATTTCAAAATAATACCAATAACAGTTATTCAACCGAAGATATGGAGATCTTACAGTAATATCAGCAGTATTTAAAATAAAACGCCAAAATGTAGGCAATAACTCTTTTTTCGGCCAAAAAAGTGGTTTTTGCGGTTGTATGTTGCGATTGCTTGGATTATTAGCAAAATTTCAATTGAAAATCTCGAAAATAATGACTACTCGTTTTTGAGTGGAACGAAAAATTGTAGAGTTTGAAGAACAAATCGCCTAAATGTAGGCAACACATATTTTTCTCGATTACCACCGATGATTTGACAAAGGTTGAACTTAAAAAGCGAAAAACTTGGAAATGATTAACTAGTTTTAGAGCCAATACTAAGAAAGTAGATTTTAAAAAGCATATCGCCTAAATGTAGGCAATGGCCTTTAAAAAATTATATAATTGGAAGATTATAACTGTCAAAATTGTTAGACAAATTGCTTCAACCATGGTGAAATTTGAAAAATATCATTGCTGGTTAGATCTGAAAACAGTTTTGTTAAATTTGAACGGACCGAAGTAGTGGTAATAGAAAAAGTAGATAATAATGTTTTTTTCGGTCAATAAAAGGTGCTTTTGCGGTTGTATGTTGCAAAGGTTGAACTTAAAATACGAAAAATTTACAAAAGATTAACTAGTTTCAGAGTCAATAGTAAGAAAGGAGCCTTTAAATAGCATATCGCCTAAATGTAGGCAACGGTTTTTCTTTAATTACATAATGAAGTTTTAATTGACAGACAAATTGCTTTAACCGACATGAAATTTGAAAGCTATCACTGGTTGCTAAGATCTGAAAATAGTTTTGTTAAATTTTAACAGACCGATAAAGTAGTATATGGCAAGATAATGGATCAAGAGACACACTAATGGAAACAGAAACAATAAAAAAATGCGAAAGAAGAATGAAGAATTTAAGAGACTGAGTGGGACCGTTTTCCAGTTAACAAAACTTTACAGTAACCCACGTATTTTCATATAATTTCCTCACTTCCCCTCCTATTCGTACTCATCATTCGAATTCGAAAGTGTGCGAATCAAAGAGCGACAACAATGGCATTCTAATTTAGTTCATTTCCTTTGCCAAATGACTTTTTACACTTTCTAGCACAAATATCAGTGCACGTGTGCGCGCCTCCGTAGGTGAATTCGTACCATGTAAGACGCGTTCCCAAAACATTAAATACAAAACTAATTTACCATAAACGGCGAAAAGCCAAAACTTACGAAATTGGGAAAGAGTAAAAAAAGATAGTTGTATAGAGGAGACGCCAAAACAAAGTTGTGCGCATATGCATTCTGTTAGCGCGCAGCGTTGATATTTAAGTGACACTTGTATAACCCAGTCGCTGTCACTTAAACGAAGTAATTTACCAATTTAAGTGCTCACTCATCACTTGGCACTTGTTATTATTATAATATTGTTATTGTTATACTTGTTGTTGTCAGACATTTAATTTTGTTGCATTTCATGCCATAGAAATTTCACCTCGTTCAAATATTAACCTCAAAATGACACTTGAAGGTATCGATGAACGCAGTGTCTCCCGTCTACTTTTGTAATTTGCATTGGGAAATTTATGGCATTTCGTATGAGTTGCTGTGCCGGGTTGTTTGTAGAAAATAAATTGTTTATTAAAAATGACAGCATCAAGTCATAATACAAAGTCTTGCTCTCTCTCTCTTCTCAGCTTATTTCGCATTGCATTTTCATTTACTGCGAGCATTATTATATTTTTTTTTTGCAAAAGCTTAATAATTATTTATTGCAGCTGCGGTAATTGTGTACAAATTCTCGTAAACACCAACAATGCGTTAATAATTATTCATAGCCAATTTCGCAAGTTAATTTAATTACAAATGCAAATGTAAGTATGTATGGGTAGTTTCCAAGTACTGATGGTGTCTACAAGGTGCCGCGTAGGGTACATTGACTCGGTAAGATGCTGTAAGTTAGAGAACAATACTATTGTGGGCAATAAAATAGGACTGTACCTTACAGAATAAACAATATGTAAATATTATATTATAAACCGGTTGAGAATTACATATGCATGCAATAAAAGGGAACGAAAAATATTAAGAAACTGCTATTTTTTCATAGTTCGATCGAGAATTTGTGTTGAGAATTAGATTTAAAATTTTCGGTAATTTTATTGCTCTCTCAACTAACGGTAAATCCAAAAAACGAAACATGGTTCATTCAAAAATCAAACTTGACTTAAAAAAAAGATATAATAATGGTCTGTAACCAGAATATATATAAGGATCTAATTCTAAAAGACAACCTTTTTTGATTCTAAAAGTTATTGAATAAAGCTATCTTCACACACAAATTTATCAAGAGATTCAAGCAAACAGAGATGTCTAAACTACCCTGTCTTGAATAAAAATTTCTACAGATATTTTTTTGATTCCATAAATACATTAATAATCTAAATATAGTTGTTTCCAAATAATTTTATCAACTCAAAAATATTCTTAAAAATTCATCAGTCTATAAATTGCCAAGATGGTCTAAAAACAACACCATACAGCTTTCTGAACAAAATCCATACTAAAAACTCATTATTTAATAGTGAAAGACACTGTACTTATTTCTTTGTCGCACACTGTATAAATATTTATGTGTGGTGGTGCTTCACAATCAAATGAAACGTTGATGATCTCACAATTTAACGCGAAAAGGTGACGAGTATTGTATTTATATATTTCTTTATAGAAAATTACGCTTTGTTGTCAAAGGAATTCTAAATATGCTTTGAAAACAATAACCACAGAAGATCTGTGTTGGGGAAATCACGCGTTTGAAACACACAATAAAATTATGCAAAAAAAAAAAAAAAACCCCGCATGATAATATATTAATTTATACGCGTTATTATAAATAGCACTTGAAGAGAAGGGCGAAAAATAAAAATAAATAAATAAAAGCAAAAGACAAGATTTGCATTGAGAGCTGGTAAAATAAGGTAGATATTTTAAATTTAGTTTTTTTTGGAATTACATATATGGTATTTATATTGACAACAAATAAAATGAGTGGCAATTATCAGAGACACGCTGTTAAGTTTAAAAAATTAACTAATTTACATACTTTTTACGAAGTTTTTTGTGTTTTCCAAGTAAAAAAATGTGTTTTCTTGTTTTCTACTTTATACCAGTTTTTTATATTTTGCTTCGGTGTTATGCACGTTTTTTCCAATTCTAGAATATGAATTAATTTTCAAAAATATGAATTAATTTTTATTTTATTTCATTTAAAAAATAATTAATAATAATACAAAAAATAAAATATTGGCGGCATAATTATAACAATCAGATATATTTTTTTATTTATTTTTTTATTTATTTTTATTTTTTGGCAACATAATTATTTTTTGGTATTTATTATTATTTTTTATTTTTTTTATTATTTTTATTTTTTTTATTATTTTTATTTCTTTATTTCTTTATTTCTTTATTTTTCATTCTTATTATTTTTCATTATTTTTATTTTTGTTTCTTTTTGTTTTGGCGTCATAATTAAAATCAGTTCTATTTTATTCATTTATCTAGATTTTATTTTTTTTTATTTTTTATTTTTTTTTTATTTTTAATTTTTCAATTCAAAATGATTTTAATTATTAATTTTTTTTTATTAAAAAGCAGTTTTTTTCCTTTTTTTAATTTTCAATTCAAAACAATTTAAATTATCCTTTTTTATTATGCTATAAAATATATTTATTTTTTTATTTAGTTTAATATTTATTATTATTATTATTTATTTATATTATGTTTCTTTTTAATATAAATATTGCAAATTTATTTAATATTTATATTAAAAAAATTTTATTGTAAAAATTTTTTATTATTATATTAACATTTTTATTTCGATGTAAGTTTTTTTTTTAATTTTTTCTATTCATTATTATTTTTATTTAAAATAATTTTTTAATAATTTTTTTTTATTTATTCAAATATTTATTTCAATTAATATTATTTATTTTTGAGTCTTTAGATATTTATTAAAATGCTACTTTTTCAAAAAATAATATAAATAAATATTTGTAAAATCCATCAAACTAAATTTTGCTAAACAAATTATGTACTCGTAGTATTATATAATTATATTTCATTTTCAACTCATTTTAATAATTATTATTATAATTTTTTTGGAATAAATGATGAAAATTGCCGACAGCTCATTAACCAAAATTTCGCAATCACAGAAAAATGAATATCTCCAAACTGTAACGCGTGAAAATATCGTATTAAATAAAAAATTAATTATGCACTACAACGATTTCACCCAGACATAATATATATTTAAAACGCAAATTAAAGTGCTGAAGATTTACTAGCTAACTAATTTCGTGCAAATTTCGCGCACCTGTAACTAACTGTAACTCAACAGGCATATCCGCTGGCTACTCATTTGCGCGATAGCCAAAACGTCCAAAGCGTATATTTAAATCATTTAAATCGGCGATTTTAATCTTTAATCTATGCAAAGAAAATAATACGTTGAAATAAGTAGATTGCTACCTTCAGACGCTAGCAACAACAGAAACAATACCAACTACACCTTCACAGTGCGCAGAAAGCACAGCAGTGAAGGCGAACCTCAATAGTTAATTAAAAGCCAACATATTTGCGCTGATGTAGCTTATTAGAGATGTACGACGAATGCCATCACTAGTGGCCACGCTAGATAATTAATGAAGCGGACAGTGGTGATCCGCACAAGCGTACACTAGAGCGCGCGGACATGTGACAGAGAGCGCGTACAAAAACACGCGGATTCAAGCGCGCTTGTAAAGCGCTATGAAAGCTGCTAAGTGTAGCCGGGAACCAGTTCTTTACAATTTTTAATAGAAGTCTCAAAAAACAATAACAACAAAAAAGTGCGCGTGTACAGGTAATTGATCAAAATTCCGCGCTAAGCCCGCATTAAAAACGCGACGCAACCGGTTCCACGGCAATAAAAAGCTAACATAAAAATTAAGAAACATAAAATTCTACAGCAAAACAATTAAGAAGAAATATTTTAATGCCATGAAGAGCGGCGCGCTTAGCTAATTCTTTGCGCGCCGCCTTCTACAGCGCGCTTACCCCATAAACACAAAGCCGCGCCGCGCACCTGCCGCGCGCTTTGCCCTTCACACACATTCTCTTCCCCAGCTGCTGTCTACCTACCTTGTTGTTGTTGCGTAGTATCAAAGCATTTTGCGCCGTATTGTTGCGGTTCCGCACCAAGACATTCCGGCAGTCATCACAGAGATAATTGTTGTTGTCATAGCCGTTAGTGTCAGCAATGCCACCGCCACTGCCGCCGCCGCCTTCTCCCACACCCAAATTCAATTGTAGCTGTTGCACAAAAGCTTTGCTGCCTTTGCAAGCGGGCTTATTGTTCTCCTTGTTGTTGTGCGCGCTGCGCTCTGTTTCACTTTGTGACGTCGAACTGTCGTCGATAAAACGCAAATCGCCGCCGCCATCATTAAGTGGACTGCCACCACCATCGAGCCGCGCGTTACACAACGGCATGCTATTCGCGCTCAACGTATCCGCATCGCCGTCCGCGTGCAGCGACTCCTCATCCTCATTCAGCACGTTGTCCAAACTATTCGAGCGTTGTTTGGTGTGCGCACGTTGCGGCCGACGCGCCACCACCTCGCCGCGCTCGTTCAACACCAGCTCGACGGGACGCGTTATCACCATGGTGTGTTGGGTGGTGGTCGTCACCGAGCGTTGGAATTCCGTGCGCTTCGTCAGCAGCAATGTATTCGGTTCATCGCTGGGCGCTTGCGTCACTTCGACATTGCGACGCACCTCCTTCTCCACGGTGCGCTGACTGCTCAACGTGATGGGCGCCGCGCCGGTTGTGAGCCCTTCGTAGATGGGGTTGTCGGTGAGCGCGGGAATGTTGTGGATGGCCATGGTGGTGTAGGGTGACTTCGCTTTAGTTTTGGGCGTCGGTGTTGTTGGTGTTGTGTGCTGCGTTTTCACGTGCGCCGGCGTTGTGTCGGCACGTTTTCGCATTTGCGGTGTTTCCGGGCGTGATGACGTCGCATACTTGCTGCTGCAGCAACAACGTGAGCACAACTGCGACACACGTTTGCCACTCACCAGCGCGCGCTTATCGTCACTTGTGGCATCTTCATCATCCTGCAGATTGTCAATAGATGCGGCGGCGCTGGGCAAGTAGCATTGACCCTTCTTATCGCCGCTGCCCAGCCCGCCAGGCAGCTCCACTTGCGGCACATAGAAGGTGCTGTTGGCGCTGAGATCGATGCAGCTGCGTTGGAAATGCTTGTCGCCCGTTTGTAAGGCGGCGGCTTTCTTATTCTTCGGCTGACGGCGTAGCGAGGAGAACCAGTTTGTGATGCTTGGCCGCTTCTGGTGTTGATACTGTTGCAGTGAAGCCATGCTGGTGCACACTCAGGTCTTGCTTTAGCTGTACTGGCTGACGACTAACAACTGTGTTGCACGGTGTGCTTATAATTTTCTTGTTAATTTGTTGCACTTCTTCTTCTTCCTGTTTGGCTGTTTGTTGTAGTTTTATTTTTATGTGTTTTTTATTGTTTTTGTTTTTATCAAGTTCTTAGACTGTACTTCATGAATTGACTTCCTTTGTAATTTTTCAACTTTTTTATTATTGTAGTTGTTGTTGTAAATTTTTATGACTTCAACGTAATCACTTTGCCACTTGTTGTCCGATTGCACACACAGCCTATATGGGTAGGTAAGTATGTGTGTCTATGCACTTATAGAAACCAGTTTCTGTGGCTCATTACACGTTGAAATTATTGTGGCTTCTCCTGCTGCTTGCAACTGTTGTATTGGATAAAAATTGTTACATTTGATATGCGAGGAATGCCTGCGTTCAAGCTGCAATCAAGTGCAACTGCGCTCATACATACATACATACATATCGGCATAGTATATATATATAAGTAGATATATGTATATAGTATATCAGCAAGTCCGCGGAAATCGTTTGTTGAAGGCCGAAGGTGGAATGCCGGTTTTTTTAAAGAGTTATCACAAAAAAAAAATATAAAAAACTTGTAGTTTGCTAGACCATTAATTTAGTTTATGTTCACATATCACTTAAAAATAAAGTCACAATCTTCATATAATCGTCGTAAATGTTAAAGATAATTGTTTTGAAGCTGAGCTCTGGTGTTTCTTGTGTTTTAGTTTTATTTTTAATTTCTTTTCACTTCTGTTAGAATTTATTAAACTTTTTTATGCTATATTTTATATTTTTCTATGTTATGCTATGCTGTGTTATTAAAAAAAAATTGTATTATGTTAAACTCTGTTATTATGTGCTATGTTTAATGATACGTTATGTTATGCTGTGCTATGTTATTATGTGTTCAGAAAGAATACAATTTTGAGTACATAACTGATCCGAAGAGCTTTCGCCGGTAAAAAACAAAAAAAAAAAAACATTTATTGCTTTCATATCGTATTAAGATTTTATTATTTTCCAAATTTTTTATAAAAAATTTAAGGAAATTTTAATTATCGTAAGCATAATCTCTACAAATATGATATTGAGTTTGATGCTTTTGAGCAAATTTATGTTTTATTTACAGTTCCAAAACCAAGTTGAATGGCAGTCTTATTGTTACAGCATGCCTCTCACGAAAGTATGGAGAAAAACTTTCTAAAACGGCTAAAGATCCCTGTCTCTCAGCCGCATCATTAGCACCAATTCGATAGTTTTCCTTAACTTAACAAGTAGTAGTCTAGTGTGAGCTCTAAAAGCTCTTCGATTTAAAAGCGCAACTTAATAACTTCCAAATTTCTCAAAAGCTTTTGGTATATATAATTATCTTCTATTTGAAGCTTTTATCAAATGCTTTCGACAACCAATTTGTTTAGAAAGTTCCACCGCGCTTTCGTAGATAACGGTAAAATTTAGAGAACGAATTATATATATGTACATTTGATTTAGAAAAAAAAGCGGTTTAGAACTTCAACAATTTAAAATAAGTTCATAGTCAAGCTCGAAGGAATTCTGACTTTCTAGCACTAAAATAATAAAAAGAGTTCTCCCTTTTACTGCTCGATTTTGTAATTCCATAATTGCCAAAAGCTATTGATATATATATGTAAGTATATTATATTTGAAGCTTTTAGCAAAAGCTTTCAACAATCAAATTTTTTTTAAAAAGCACTACAAAGCTTACTTAGATAACGAAAAGAAATACGAAGAAAGCATTATGTGATTTTTAGTGCATACAGCTTTTGAAATTGGACAATTTACAAATTTTTGATAGCCAAGCTCGAATTAATTTTGACTATCTATCTTCAAAATCATAAAAAACAAGCAGCGCTCTCTTTTACTGATCGCTTTTGTAACTTCTATACTTGTCAAAAGCTTTTGGAATATATCTTATATGCACTATCGAGCTTTCTTCGATTACGGTAAATTTTAGAGAAAAATTATGTGATTTTTAAGGCATTCAACTTTTGAAATTTAAGATATATAGATAATTTAAAATTTTTTTCTCGAATTATTTAATTTAGATTTTGTATCCAAAAAGCTTAAATCTCACTTTCCTAAAAATTACAGCAGTAAGTATTCCACATTTATAACAGAATTTGGATTACATTATAGACAACTATAAATATTTGCAATAAAAAGCTCGAAATAAGGACATAATTTTAGCAGAAATATACTCAAAAAAGCTCACTAAATTATTACACGGGGTGGAAAGCTATATTACAATATTGGATTGTTTAGTTACACATCAAATATTGTGTTTTCTGAATAAATAATTATTATGTTTCTTTTCCTAGTTCACTTTCAGTAAATTAACGATCTTCTCGCTATGAGCTTTTTCAAGTAAGTTTGGAGAAATATCAGAAAAATTCGTCAAAACAAATTATGTTTGTATAGATGATATTAACATTTGTTTTTATCGCTCGGAAGATTGATTGAAAATTTACGAAAGCTTCTAGGGTAGTTAAAGTTATGGTGGATCTCTAAGTAGCATGCATTTATACCTTCACTTATTCGCTTATTTCAACACTACTTATGTTCTTAAAGTTCTTTGACTAAAACACATAATTTGATTAATTTAAAAACAGTACAACTCAATATTAAAAAATTCCGAACCAAAATCCGTTTCGAAAGCGCGACTTAAATTAATGTTCGAACACCTCAAACGTCACAAACTAAACTGAACGATTTACTTTTCGAACCGGAGCGCACAACACTTTACAGCAAATAACCAATTTGCAATATTCTTAAAATCAAATTGAAAGTAAACTCGACAACAACAACAACAACAGCAACAAACAATCATTGGCTTTCAAGCATCCGGTAGTTAGTAGTTACATTGTAATGATCTCTTGGCACAACAATTAGACTGAGACGCCGCCACAAATAGTAAAGTAAGTTGACTAAAAGGATTGCAGTCGCCGCACACAAAGAACGCAACGAGATGTAAGGTATAGAAACCCATTGGAACAATAGCAACAAACAAAACAACAACAATACACAGTAATGACTCTTTGACTGGTATTTAGTAGACGTTGAACGTCAAAGACATTGTCATAAAGTTTACAAGTTACGAGTATACAAGCATACAAATAGCGCTAATTTACGTAACTTGGCACAAATAGTTAAAGAAAGGGCAGCGACGAAAAGGATATGGCAGCGAAGGAAGTGCGAATTAGACACGAGTGGTGTGTTTGGTTTAGGGATACACAAGACGCATAAATTACGAAACACTAAATGGTGCTACCAATTTAAAATATACGAAGCGGAAATAAAGAACTGCGCTCGATGTGCCTAGACAGGGTATAACAACAACAACAGTGCGTCGAACACACTGGTATAAGCTAGTATAAAGAGATTTTTGGAGAAGAAAATATCAAGAAATATTTTCGAGCACGCAGCCAGCAGCAGCAATCACATTTTATAGCCATTTTCCACGAGTATATCAATACCGTTAGCTGATACGAACACGAATTTTATGCGACATTCTAAGCACTAAGCGACTTTTATGCACACTTCGCTTGGCAATTCACACGTCTAAAGAAGACACAAACCACTAGAAGAATATATGTTTGTATAGAAGAATATATGTTTGTATAGAAGAATACCTCGGCATACGATCACAACCGACTCACTGACTGTTTTATTGTTGTTGTTGGCTTCATTATGTTTATTTTTATAGAAATCTACCAAAAACGGCGCTATTGTAGAGACGAATAAGACTCGAAAAGGTAATGGCGTCAGACGAGTTTTGTTTTGAAAAGACCGTATTTATGAATAGTATACTACGCTGTGTGGCTATGTATGTAATATAAAACAACAACACATAACAACTGATAGTGGCGGCAGGTATAGTAGCGCCGATAAAATTCTACACAGTAGACACAATACTCAATCAATTCAAATCAAAATACACACACACTCCCGCAGCGCCGCTGCACGTGTAGATATGTTGGAGAGATAGTACAGACAGGTAGCGGCTACCTGTTTGCAGTAAACAAAGTGGAAAACAATTATAATTATCAACGAAATGCAAAGGTCGTTGGTAGAGAATGAACTCTAAGACAAATAGGCGACGAGTCACTCGGTAGACACTTATTGAGGTGAATAAAAATAAAAGGGGAAGGAAAAATGATGGCGATCTTCAAGATTTGAATGTCAATTGAAGGGTTATATAAGATAATTTTCGGGCGGTGAGTATTATAGTTTAAAGTAAAGCAAGGTCGTGGCTGTGTTAACAATTTTCATTACAAATAAGAATCAGAGACGCTCCAATTAATGGTAAATAATGTTTAATAGTATTCTGAACTCTCCCAGATCTTATAGATCTTACAATAAATAGATCGTATCTTGTAATAAAAAGTACGAAGACTAAGCGAAGACACTTACTTAGACGGCAATGTCGTATTTTGAGGATTTTCTTTCTTATAGAAGTAAATATATATTTTCTGTTGGCTTCTGGGAGGTTGAGCAGTAATCAATTAGATCAATTAATAGTTTCCTGCCTCACTCAGCAAAGTCACACACCCATATCGGTCGTCCATGAGTTGATATGGGTAATATTATGCTCCAGCAGAAGCTGTTAGTTCTGCTTTTTCCAGATTGGATAAGGAAGCGAAGCGTATGGGTCTGGTGGTGAACGAGGACAAGACGAAATATCTCCTGTCGTCAAACAAACAGTCAGCGCATTCGCGTCTTGGCTCCCACGTAAAGTGTTGACAGTCATAACTTTGAAGTTGTAGATAATTTCGTCTACCTGGGAACCAGCATTAACAGCAATAACAATGTCAGCCGGGAAATCCAACGCAGAATCACTCTTACCAACAGGTGCTACTATGGACTAAGTAGGCAATTGAAAAGTAAAGTCCTCTCTCGACGAACAAAACCAAACTCTACAAGTCTCTCGACATTCCCGTCCTACTTTACGGTGCAGAAGCGTGGACGATGTCAACATCCGATGAGACGGCACTAAGAGTTTTCGAGAGAAAGGTTTTGCGGAAGATTTATGGTCCCTTAAACATTGGCAACGGCGAATACCGCAGACGATGGAACGATGAGCTGTATGTGTTATTCGACGACATAGACATAGTCCAACGAATAAAAAAACAGCGGCTACGCTGGCTAGGTCATGTTGTTCGAATGGATGAAAGTGCTCCGGCTCTGAAAGTATTCGATGCAGTACCCGCTGGTGGAAGCCGAGGAAGAGGGAGACCTCCACTCCGATGGAAGGACCAGGTGGAGAGGGACCTGGCCTCGCTTGGTATAACCAATTGGCGCTAAACTACCAAAAGGAGAGATGCGTGGCGCGCTGTTTTGGACTCGGCTATAACCGCGTAAGCGGTGTCTACGCCAGTTAAGAAGAAGAGAAGAAGCTGTTATACAAAAAAACAAAATGTTCCATGCTTAAAAATCTAGAAATTCTTTGATTATTCCAAATAGAATCAGTCAAAATATGAAAGCACAAATTACTGTAACAAATCCAGTTAAATTTGGAGAGTTTTTCAAGAAAGCTAAAAGAGTTTCAAAACCAAACTAAACGGACGGTATCATCTCTTCTGGAAGATAGTTTCAAATAATCTTTCTCTCAAATAACTCAACGGTCTCTTTTTATTTTCAATACTGTCTCAGAAAAGAGGTTTAAGGGTACAAAAGGTTTCTTTCACAGGCTCATTTGGATCCAATCGGATAGTATTACCTAATGTAGATGATAGTTTCACAGAATCTTTGAACGGAGAATGCAACGGATTATTTTTTCAATACTAGCTTAAAGATGGGGTTCTAAAATTATAAAAGCTTTCAAAAACTCTTTGGACAGCCTAATTCCAGTTCAATCGTTTGATAGCATCTTATAGAACTCCAGAGTTACGTGGATTCTTTCACACGAACTGCCCCACATATCCTCTTTATACAATACCGACTTTAATAAGAGGCTACAAAGTTCAATTTACCAATGCGTATGCACTACTTTTCTATGCATTTAATTACATTTCACATTTTATACGGCTTTAATTTGTAGTTACAAATAAAGGAAGCCAAAGAAAAACTTGAGAAAGCCAGACTTGAACTGCTTAAGATGCACCACCAAAACAATGTGGCACGTAACCACAGATATATGTGATTGTCTATACAAGGTATATTTGTAGAATCAATCAACCATCAATCTTTCACAGCAAGAAACACACGTAGTGCCACAAACACAATATAAAAAAATCAAATCCGATTAGTCGATGAATTGCTATACGCACCGCAAGGAAGCCACACCAAATATCAACGCTCGATAAGAGCGCATAACAGAAATCACTTAAATGACAAGCAAAATACATTTAGAATTAACTCTTTGCAGTGAATGGAAGATTTGAAAAAAAACGAGCAGACACACTTGGTGGTGTGCCATATATGTATGTATGTATAAGTGGCCACATTGAGGTGAAACCGCTACAATCGTAATAGCAAGCGAGAATCAATGAACCGAGAATCCGATTAGACCGAGACACCGCTGCCACAAGGTAGCACGAGTCCAATAGCAAATAGAGTTCATGAAGAGGTGATGCGCGTTATTTAGAATGTAGAAGCATGATGTGTGGAAAATCGCTGAGGACGGCTAAGGAAAAACTAGAAAAAAAAATTGAAAAAAAGAAAAGAACACAAAATTGTAATCCAATTAAGCGCATAAAACGGTGTTATAAACGCTGAAACAGCAGCAATACATGCGGTTGCTGGTCGGGTCATTGATGTTCGGAGCAGGCGATGTTGGAAATTTTTACAATTTTCTCGCTAAACTTTGGACCTACTATACATGACTGTATGTGTGGTACTTAAGTGGGAACTTATGAAAATGTGCAATAAGCCGACTAAGTGGTTTGTAAATTGAGCTAAGCTTTCACTTTTCGCAATTACAAGGAGTGGAGGGTCGGCAAATGACACACGGTGTTGGCGCATTCACACCCGTCCAATGGCATTGAGTGGCAACGCTAATTGTTTTAAATGACAAATTGTGTTAACAGAGTGAATTAAGTATGTAAATACTTAAATAAATACTCAGATATAGACACTCATATAAATATACATACATTGTAAGCTTTCGATACAAAAAAATCTGTATAGTAACCCCACATGCTTTTGAAAATCACTACTTATCTTCTGCTACTATTGTTTTTACTACTATTCTGTACAAAAAAAAAAAAATAAAAAACAAAAAAAAGAAACAAAAAAGTACAACAAAACAGAAATATAAATCACCCAGTTTAATTAAACATTGGCATGCAAAACGCGCGCCTCGACAAGTGATCACAATATGATCACAATCCATGTATATGCGCACTTCAAATGAGCGTAATCGCATTGAATGGCTATAAAAAAATTGTAATAGTCAACTGAAATAACTGGAAAATGTTGTTGAATAATTGAGCGGAATCGATGAATAAGCAGGTATTGACTTTCTGATTATATATAGTACATATATACTTAAATATCTATATAAAAATCTATGTACATACAGTCTTATTATAGCACGGTCATAGAAATCCGGCTAAAAAATCAAAACATGCGAGTTTGAGATGCTTTCTGCTATGGGAAGTACGATATTGGTCGATACGATCAAAAGCTTCTGAGCTTTTTATACTGAGAGGCAACCGGAAAGAAGTACTCAATGATTACATAACTGATTGGAAGACTTTTGAGTATAGCGCTCTTTGGTTCGGCAGATCTAGAACAGTGACGTATCGAACGGACAACTGTTATCAATCAAAAATATCTGTATGCTGAAGTTTTTCAACCATTTTTTTAAACGATATATTTTTTCAACCGATTTTGAGTGTTTCTATAAAAGCTCACAGTCGAAGCTGTCTTTAATAAAAAGAGAGAGAGCTTTTAAACGCTACACTTATTTATAACATTTTAAATGCGGAACAATCCATCTTTAAGAAATGTTGGTTTATAGCTAGAAAAGAGGGTGATTCTTTCCATCCCCACGCAACTTTCCAAGGAATATAGAAAAAAAAAATTGTTATCAAATATGCTTTTAAAGAATCCGAAAGGTACCCGAAAAATTAGTTAGTTATGCTTAAATCGCTGTTTTATTGGAAAAATATTTTAATTTCAATGAAAGCTCCCTTGGTTTAAAGTTAAAGCTGTTAAAGCTTTTGTGCTTTCTATCACTTCGAGAGCTTTTGAAGAATTTTAAGTGAACAAAATCAGGCGATTAAAGTTGGTTGTTGGCTTAGTATTCTTTAAATACTTTAATTTCAATGAAAGCTCCCTTGGTTTAAAGTTAAAGCTGTTAAAGCTCTTGTGCTTTCTATCACTTCGAGAGCTTTTGAAGAATTTTAAGTGAACAAAATCAGGCGATTAAAGTTGGTTGTTGGCTTAGTATTCTTTAAATAGGTTTTTAACCAAGAGCAATTTACAAAAACAAAAAGTCGCCAGTGAAGTGGTTCGATCGCTTTAGAATCGGAACTGAACCGAATTTGGATCTATACACGAACTGTCAACTCGAATTATATTTATTAAAATTATTTGGTGTATATTTTCTGTTGCTGCAACAACAATAACATCTGTGAAAACAATATATTTAAGAGCAAAGTAGAACTTTTAAGTTCAGGATAACGATCTTAAAAAAATTAAGTTAGACTACGAGATCTATCGATTTCATTGCGATTAACGAATGAATTTATCTGATCTTTCAACTCTAAAAGCTATAAATACTTCATCTCGTTAGTGAATACGAGATATGCTGAATACTGGAATGCTGAGAACCCAGAATAACTTGTACCCCTTATGGAACCATTAAGTCTAGAGTCAAACTGTGTAAATGTACCTCTGGAAGTAGAAATATTCCCAGATTATGAGCTTAGAAGATGCCTGAGGACCTATGGTTTCTGATTTTCATTATTTCCAAACACTCGGTGGTTAATGGTATTAATGACAAGCTTTGAAAATGGAACTAGCTGATCTATTCTACCATTACGTGATATTACTATCATTTTAAACCCAACAAAAACGTCTAAAAAATTCTATTTAAAGTACTCTATCATAGACTTTAAAAAAGTAAAAAGCAAAAAAACAAATATTTTAGCAAAGAAGAAATCGTAACTGATGAGACCTAAATTCTTTGTCACCCAACCCACCTACGAGGCATGTGTTAGAACACACAAATACGCACTATGCGATTTGTAAGTAAACACGTATGCGTCAATATGCCTTATCGAATTGGTGGTATTTTGAAGGTTTTAGGCGCGGAACCCATTGTATTTTTATGCGTCTCTAGCTATTAGTAAGCATGTGTGCTGCTAAACATAAAGACATACAAACAAACACACAAACAGATGGGCGCGCATCTAACGAAGCCATACAAAGTTATATCTTATCAGATATGCATGTCAGCATGGTTTGCAGAGAAGAATTACGCATGCATAGCATAAGTTATTTCGTAAACACGCACAAACACACAGTTTTAGAGCCGGTATGTAGGGCCACCACTCGATAAGCGAGTTCGTTTACACAGTTGTCTATATGTAAATATACAGAGATATATGGACGCATGTGCAAATTGGATTCACCAACATTTTTCAATGTATGGCGATTTTTCAGCAAACATATCTTGTTAATACAATGAAAAGGAAAATAAAAGAAAATAGCTACACTAACATGCGTCAACATGCGACAACAAAGCCGACAACAATTTGTGCCGCACTGTCATTACTGCATTAAGGTAACCCGTATGTACTGCTATTTGTTGGTGTGTAATGACGAAAAAACGACAAACGAAAACTGCAAACGATACCCAATGCTCTATGTTGTGTCTAAAAATACTACTTGAAGCAAATCACTCGCACTTCAAAACTCTATTGGATATGCTATTCTTCTATGTATGGGCACACAGTGGGGAATTTCAATGAGCTTCATATAAGTGTTTTATGTGTTCTTCTAACACTACAGATACGACCATATGCCTGCATATGTGTGAAATTCCCCAATAAAAAGAAAAACAATCACACATACGAAAACATCCATCGACTTCATGAATGGCCTAAGCGCTAGTCCGTTTGGCTGGAGTGAAAATTTTAACAAATAATACGGACAAACATATAGTATGTTTGTATATATTTATATAGCAGGTCAATATACAAACCTTCTAGCATTATGTATACACAACAACAAATATATATAGATAAAGCATGGAACGCACGTGAAACCGCGGTAATTGGAAAGTTTGCGCGCTGCAGAATTTCAAATTTAATTAAGAACACATTAATGCCACAGTCGCTTCATTTTGGCGCCAAGGTTTCTTTATAATTGAGCACAATGAGTTGCGAACAATGCAGAAATACAATTATAATTAAGAAAGATATTGATGGACGGAGAGAAAGAGTTAAATAAATAAAATGAAAACAAAAAATAATAAAATAAAATAAAAAAATTAATAAAATAAAATAAAACAAAACAAAATAAAATAAAAAATTTATTTTATTTTTATAATAAAAATTAAATAAATAAAATAAAATAAACTAAATTAAATAAAAATAAAATAAATTAATAAAAATAAAATAAATAAAATAAAATAAAATAAAATAAAATAAAATAAAATAAAATAAATAAAATATAAATAAATTAAAATAAAACAAAACAAATTTTTTTAAAAGAAATAAATTAAAATAAAACAAAATAAAATAATAAAAATTAAATAAATAAAATGAAATAAAAACAAAATAAATTAAATAAAAACAAAATAAATTAAATAAATATAAAATAAATTAAAATAAAACAAAATAAATTAATAAGAATAAAATAAAATAAATTAAATAAAAAAAATAAAATTAAATTAAAAATAAAATAAAAAGTAAAATAAAATAGATATAAATTAAAATAAAACAAAATAAAATAAAAAATTTAAAAAATTTATTTTATTTTTTAGAAGAAATAAATTAAAATAAAATAATAAAAATTAAATAAATAAAATAAAATAAAAATAAAAAAATTAAATTAAATAAATATAAAATAAATTAAAATAAAATAAAATAAAAAAATAAAATAAATTAAATTAAAATAAAACAAAATAAATTAATAAAAATAAAATAAAATAAATTAAATTAAATAAAAATAAAATAAATTAAATAAAATAAAATATAAATAAATTAAAATAAATAAAATAAAACAAAACAAATTTTTTTAGAAGAAATAAATTAAAATAAAACAAAATAAAATAATAAAAATTAAATAAATAAAATTAAATAAAAACAAAATAAATTAAATAAAATAAAAAAATTAAATTAAATAAATATAAAATAAATTAAAATAAAACAAAATAAATTAATAAGAATAAAATAAAAAAAATAAAATTAAATTAAAAATAAAATAAAAAGTAAAATAAAATATAAATAAATTAAAATAAAATAAAAAATTAAAAAAAATTATTTTATTGTTTAGAAGGAATAAATTAAAATAAAATAATAAAAATTAAATAAATAAAATAAAATAAAAATAAAAAAATTAAATTAAATAAATATAAAATAAATTAAAATAAAATAAAATAAAATACAATAAATTAAATAAAATAAAATAAATAAAGTATAAAAAATTAAACTAAATAAATATAAAATAAAAAAATAAAATAAATTAAATTAAAATAAAACAAAATAAATTAATAAAAATAAAATAAAATAAATTAAAATAAAATAAAATTAAAATAAAATGAAAATAAAATAAAAATAAAACAAAATAAAAATAGAACACAATAAAATAAAATAAAAATAAAACACAATAAAAAAAATAAAATTAATTAATTGATATAAAATAAAAATAAATTAAATAAAATACAATTAATTTATTAAAATAAAATAAAAATAAACAAAATAAATTAATATAAAATAAATTAAAATAAAATAAAATAAAAATAAATTAAAATAAAATAAAATAAATAAATTAAAATAAAATAAAATAGAAATAAATTAAAATAAAACAAAATAAAATAATAAAAATTAAATAAATAAAATGAAATAACATAAAATAAAAATAAAATAAATTAAATAAAATAAAATAAAATAAAATAAAATAAAAATAAATTAAAAGAAAATGAAAATAAAATAAAATAAAAATAACAATAAATTAAAATAAAAAATATATATGTATATTATAAAAAAATATAATAATAAATGTTCTAAAATCAAATGAAAAGCGATGATAAATATCATTAAAAATATTATAAAAGCAAAAAAAAAATATTATTTATTTATGATAAAGATAAAAAAAATAGTAAAAATAAAAATTAATAAATTATTATAATAAATAAAATAAAAAAATAAAAGTAAATGGTAGTAAAACATATAAATAAAACTCAATAAAAAATATTAAAAATTGTACAAATAAAAAAACATATTCATACAAAAATAAAACAAATAAATAAAAATAATAATAATATAATAACTCAAATTTAATAAAAATTAAAAAATAATAATAAATTAAATTAAATATAATAACTAAAAAATATAAAAATATATGTACAAAAAAATAATAAAAATTATTATAAAAACATAATAAGAAAAATATTAGTGCGCAAAAAATTTAGTTCTTAGAGAAACAACATTCGCGTTTCCCTTTCAAAATCAGCAAAACCTATCTATATGTACAAAAAAATATGAAAAAACGACAATTTTTTCTAAGAAAATTTTAGCGAGGAACTTAAAGCTTTCACTCTACCCAATGTCGTTTTCCTGCGATATTGTGCAAAAAAAATAATAAAAAATTAAATATTTCCAAATTTGCATATAAAATAAATATATGTCAAATACACACACTCATTTCTATATGGCACAAATAGAAAAAAAATATTTAAAGAAAATAAATGTAATTTGCATATTTGAAAAGTTTGTGGGAATCAGCTGAACAGTGAACTACAAACTCGCTCAATGCGCTCTCATCCATTGCGTCATACTGCTAAATACAGCAATGAATATTTGTTTATAACGCTGAGGTTTTGCCATTAGCAAATTTTTATGTTTCAACAGAAAACAAACGTACAACTTATACGCGATATACCGGTCCAAAAAAAGCAACAAATCAAATGCTTTCTAAATTCTAAATTCCGTTTCGTAAACACGCAGCAACAACCGGTCGAATGGAATTAAATGTTCATGTAATATACCAAAGAATATGAATTTAATAAATAAACAATAAAAAGGCAAAATATTTTGAATGTGAAAAAATTTATATAAATCAAAAAATAATAAAATAAATGCCAAATTGAACACAAAGGAAGTAATATTAAAAAAAAATATATATAAAAAGAATTTAAAAAAAATTTAAAAAAAATAAAAAAAATTTTAAAATAAAAAAATAAAAAAAATTGAATTAAATTAATATAAAAAATAAATTTTATAAAGAATATTTATACTCTCGCAACCTGTTGCACAGAGTATCATAGTTTTGTTCACATAACGGTTGTTTGTGTCACCAAGAAATATAAGAGTTAGATATGGGGTTATATATACATAAATGATCAGGATGACGAGTAGATTTGAAATCCGGATGTCTGTCCGTCCGTCTGTCCGTCTGTCCGTGCAAGCGATAACTTGAGTAAAAATTAAGATATCTTAATGAAACTTGGAACACATGTTCCTTGGCACCCTGAGGAGGTTGCTTTCGAAAATGGGCAAAATCGGTCCACTGCCACGCCCACAAAATGGAGGAAACCGAAAACCTATACAGTGGCATAACTAAGCCATAAATAAAGTTATGAAAATGAAATTTGGAACATAGGATCCCATTAGGGAGGGGCACATTTGGATGTAATTTTTTTGGAAAAGTGGGCGTGACCCCGCCCTCAAATAAGTTTTTTTGTATATAACTCGCAAACCAATAAAGCTATATAAGCCAAACTTTCTGCAGTCGTTTCTTTTAGCCATTTCCTTATACAGTCCAAAAATGAAAGAAATCGGATAAAAACCACGCCCACCTCCCATACAAAAGTTAGGTTGAAAATTACGAAAAGTGGGTTAACTCCCTAACGAAAAACGCCAGAAACACCAAATTTTACATAAGAAATGGCAGAAGAAAGCTGCACTGAGATTTTTTTTACAAAATGGAAAATGGGCGTGGCGTCGCCCACTTATGGGTCAAAAACCATATCTCAAGAACTATTCGACCGATTTCAATGAAATTCGGTATATAACACTTTCTTGACACCCTGATGACACGGGTGGAATATGGGCGAAATCGGTTCACAACTACGTCTACTTCCCATATAACCCAATTTTGAATTCCATCTGATTCGTTCACTTTATAATGTATTCATAAGGAACCAATGAAGCTAGCGGAATAAAACTTTACACAAATACTGTATTTGAGCTGTGACATCACTTGTGGAAAAATTGTCAAAATCAGACCATGACTTTTCAAGGCCCCTGATATCAAACATGAAGAACTCAGTGCCTAAGGTTAATTTTTCACCGAAAATATAGGTAAATCCCTCAGATATTTTAATGTAATTCATTCCCTCTGAATTTTTTTCTTATAACAGTTTCTCTCTGTACCTGAAATGGTAAAAATCGGGTCATAACTTCCCCCAGATCCTATATACCTAATTATAAGTAATATTAAATTAAGTGATCGTATAGTCTTCGATACATTGTATCTTGGTGGTGAAAACGAGTGAAATCGGTTTAGGAATTACCACAGTCCCCATATACTATTTATGATGATTTTCGTTATTCTATTGAACTTTATGCCGAATATATGGGTCGAATTGTGTTGTCTTTATATAATTACATCAATAAATTGCGAGAGTATAAAATGTTCGGTTACACCCGAACTTAGCCCTTCCTTACTTGTTTTTATTACTTTTATTCTACGAAAAATAACAGTATAAATATTTTTCCAAGAGCTTAAAGTCCAATCAAAATAAATATTATAAAAATATTTATTACTCTTCTGCACCTAATATTTGCATAACAAATTCACACCACTGTACCAAAAAAAAGTGACCAAAAAATGTATCGCAAAATTTTTCCGAACAAACAACCAAGATAAACAACCGCAAAGCGTATGGTAATTGAAAACAAAAAAAAACTTGATTTTCAAAACAACTTTTAGAGTTGATAAAGCATGTTCGTTGGAATCGCTTATCACTAATTAACATGAATATTAAATTAATGAAAACACATACAGACTGTAGCCAAAGCGACACTAATCACTTGAGAATATGTAACCATATTGTTATTGTTTTTTGGATTAATTTTGCTTTTTAATAGGAATTATAATAATACTGACAAATTGTAGGGTCAACGAAAGGCATTGTAAAAAATATGAGAAAAATAATAACACAATTCCGAAAAACATATTTTAATAATCAAATGAAATAACAAACATTTTTATAACCGGACTTTCGGACCCAACAAATAAGTTTGAGCTGATAAGGGTACGACAAAAATGTCGTTAGAATTTAAAACAACCAGTGCAAAGTGTGATAAAAACTTCCAGCATTTGGGACGAAACAAAGCAACTGGCAATGGAGCAGGAAATGTTTTATCGCACGCCGCTGAGCGCAGCGTTGTTTGTTGTTTCGCGCGATTAAAGCGTCGCAGAGTCTGGAGCTCCATATGCTATAGTGAAACGAGTGCATAGTGCGGCCTAAACTCAATGCTACTGTTGAATTGGATGTCACTGTGAGAACACGAGTTTTAGGCGTGTACGATTAAGCAATGACCGTTACACCCTTTAGTCGAAGTGATAATAACGCATAATGCTAAGCTATTTCGAAATAGCTTTGTCGGGTATTAGTTTAATAGCTGTTATAGTTGTAGTAAAGTTTAATTTGCATTTCAGATATCGGACTATATATTTTTTTTACTCGCTTTATGTCACTGAGTCATATAGTGTCTTGAAGGTTGCTTGACCTAAGCAATACATATCCATAAATATTTATTAAGAGAAGTAGACACTGATTTCTGTGTAGCTTTCTTGGTTCATATAAATGCTGAATTTTTGTAAGTGAGTTACAAACGAACACTCAACTGAAATGAAAGTTCACTGAAACTGTCGGGCATATGCTTCAGTTTGTTTGAAGTTAGTTCATTGAGACTATTTTGACAGCAAATATTTAAATTGTTTTTAATTTAATTTTTCACGTTGCTTTTCTAAAATTTAAGCCTCATATTTTCTAAAAAATGTAGCTGAATTCGGCAAAAATTGCGCACTTTATGTTGTTACTTTAGATACTTTCTTAGGTAAAGCTCCTTTTTAAAGAGGTTTCAAATGTGCTTTCGAAGCTTGAAAGCTCTGTTTTGAAGATTAAGCTCCTTTTAAAGCACACACTGAAAGGTTTCAAATGTTCTCTAGAAGCTTAAAAGCTCTTTTTTTGAAAGTAAAGCTCCTTTATGAAGGCAAATATTTATAAAAATATGTCATATTAAAGAAGAAGATTATACAACAAGATTAAGAAAATAATAATCTCAGTAAAATACTTCAGATAAGTATGTGATCTAGAGCACAAGATCGTCATCTGGAAGAAATCTTAAGAGAAACTGTTTTAAAGAAACGCAGTCAACTTTTAGGAATATACGAACTTTATGGAAAATAGTTGATATTTTAAAGACAAAAATGGGAACTATGTTAGAGGAAAACTGTAATAATATGAAAGTATCGAAACATTATGGAAGACTAATTTGCCTTTCTGACTTACTTTAAGAAGTAAGACAGTTCTATGGCACCACAATTGTCACATAATTTATCCGTCCAAGGGTTGTATTTTCGAAGATGTCCTTCGGTTCGGCTTTAAATAACCTTTACAACAACAATTATACAACTTTCGACGTGGATTATCGCGACAAGAGTGCATCGATCTATTTGTCAACTTTAAAGCTGCTTTCGACAGCACGAAAAGGAGCTGCCTTTATGCCGCGATGTCTGAATTTGGTATCCCCGCAAAACTAATACGGCTGTGTAAGTTGACGTTGAGCAACACCAAAAGCTCCGTCAGGATCGGGAAGGACCTCTCCGAGCCGTTCGATACCAAACGAGGTTTCAGACAAGGTGACTCGCTATCGTGCGACTTCTTTAACTTGATGCTGGAGAAAATTATAAGAGCTGCAGAGCTAAATAGAGAAGGTACAATCTTCTACAAGAGTGTACAGCTCCTGGCGTACGCCGATGATATTGATATCATCGGAAACAACACCCGCGCCGTTAGTTCTGCTTTTTCCCGCCTGGATAAGGAAGCGAAGCGAATGGGTCTGGTGGTGAACGAGGACAAGACGAAATATCTCCTGTCATCAAACAAACAGTCAGCGCATTCGCGTCTTGGCTCCCACGTCACTGTTGACAGTCATAACTTTGAAGTTGTAGATAATTTCGTATACCTAGGAACCAACATTAACACCGATAATAATGTCAGCCTTGAAATCCAACGCAGAATCACTCTTGCCAACAGGTGCTACTATGGACTGAGTAGGCAATTGAAAAGTAAAGTCCTCTCTCGACGAACAAAAACTAAACTCTACAAGTCCCTCATCATTCCCGTCCTACTTTATGGTGCAGAAGCGTGGACGGTGTCAACATCCGATGAGACGGCACTAGGAGTTTTCGAGAAAAAGGTTTTGCGGAAGATTTACGGTCCCTTAAACATTGGCAACGGCGAATACCGCAGAAGATGGAATGATGAGCTGTATGTGTTGTTCGACGACATAGACATAGTCCAGCGAATAAAAAGACAGCGGCTACGCTGGCTGGGTCATGTTGTTCGAATGGATGAAAGTGCCCCAGCTCTGAAAGTTTTCGATGCAGTACCCGCTGGTGGAAGCCGAGGAAGAGGGAGACCTCCACTCCGGTGGAAGGACCAGGTGGAGAAGGACCTGTCTTCACTTGGTATTACCAATTGGCGCCAAACCGCCAAAAGGAGAGATGCGTGGCGCACTGTTGTGGACTCGGCTATAACCGCGTAAGCGGTTTCTACGCCAGTTAAGAAGAGAAGAGTGCATCGATGAACTAAAATCTTTGTATGGCTACGAAGCACCATCCTATAGCACTGTGAAAAACTGGTTCAACGAATTCAATCGTGGCCGACGCTCGCTGAAAGACGAATTCCGTGAAGGTCGTCCAAAAACAGCCGTTGTGCCAGAAAACATCGATGCCGAACGTGAACTGATAATGCAAGACCGTCATATAACATACCTTCAGATAGAGGCATGCCTATTATGCATTTCTCCCACCAGCATACATTCGATATTGCATGAACACCTGGCCGTAAAAAAGGTTTGTTCTCGTTGGATTCCGCACAATTTGACAATCTCTTAAAAGTAAATCTTGATGGAGAATATTTTGAAAAACAATAAAACCATTTTCGTTGATAAATATTCCTATTTTAATTATTAGGCCAGAATTATATATAGCAGCCCTCGTATACATAAAAATTAACATTAGGTTAGGTTAGACTAGATTAGATGAATGGGCTGATCCAATGGATCTCATATAGACAACTCAAATTGAACATTCTTTGTAATACCGATAACTCCAAAATATAAATATCCAGTTTTTCAAGTTTGGAGAAAGCGCTTTGAGCGACTTAACATTTGGATGGACCAAACAAGTATTTCAGATTCAGAAAATTTTGAAAAAAAAATTAAATGATTGAAATTGATGATTTTCTTTTCGAATACCGTTTAACACTCATCTGAAGACTAAAAATAATTTTGCGATTCAATCAGATCTATTTTATAGATACGTATGCATATAGAATACATAAATTTGAATCTTCACAAGTTTCACTAACAGAACTTTACATATCTACCAAGATCCATATCCAAACATATCTATCCAAATTAGACAACCCGGCTCATTTTCTCTGTTTTTCTAATGTAAACAAACCGTATACGAAAATTCAATTAATCTTCAATTGTTTATAAAACAATTAGGTGTTTGTGCAGAGGAAATCAAATGCTGACCTTGTGTGCATGTATTAAGCATACATATGAACATATGTGTATAGATTTGCTCAAACTACCCAAAAAAAAAAAAAAATAAAATATGCTGCCTACTGGCTAAAAATACACAGTACTTCATCGCTGCTGTCGCTCAAACGTTTCTTTGGTCCTTATCTATGCACATAAATACAACTAACTCTTCGCACATACAGAGCCGCAAATGCAATCGAGATATGTCAAATTCTCTGAAAGAGTCAATGTTTTCAAATTGTTTACATCCAACAAAATCAGATAAACTCGAGTTGTATTGCATATTAAACGTCTAGTCTCAGATATCAGATATTCAGTTTACATTTGAGATTTTATTTTTTCCATTTTCTTTTGCGCTTATCTCTTCACACCGTAGAGAGGTGTTTGAACTGTTACGCTTGTCAACTGATAGCACTTGAAAATGAAATTGAGATGGAAATAGGAAACGGATGTAAAAATAAATATATCTTACGTTACGAAAAGGTAAATATGCTGTAATTAGTACGCGTACGAAGAAATGTTGTTGTATTTAGGAAGAAAAATGTTTATTTTAAAGCGTGAAAAGGCCAGACAACTGTCACTGATGAGTGAACAAAATTTTACAAATTTTTATCTTTGAATATATGGCTACATATAGTATAAGGCACACATATTTGTATTTTCTCAGCAAATATTTTTATTTTTTAGCTTTTTTATATTTTTATTTGAGAGAATATGTGCCGCATATTTGTACAGCACAGACTCATGCTGGAAGCATGCCACTGGCATAATTTCCAACTTTCATGTGGCAGGCGTGTCGAAGAATTAGCTCGTACAAAATCAAGGTTAACCCAATAAGTAAAGCGAAATATATACTTACAAACAAAAATACATTTGTATGTCTGTCCGTCGGCATCTGTCTGTATGTTTCGTTTAAACAAATATATAAATTGTTTTGTCTATGACGCTTTTGGCATTTAACTTGTAAAATAAATAGAGAATGTAGCTTTTAGCGGTGAATAAAAAAAAAAAATGTCGGCAATAAAAACAGCTCATAATTTGTTGCTACAGAAGCAAACAGCAGCAGCAACAGCCGACCAGCAATTGCCGCTGGGCCATGTTGGTTTTGAACGTTTATTTACATGCTATACGTTTGAAATGGGCTCCAATGAGTGGCGCGTGCTGCCAAAAGCCAAACAAAATCGAAAATTCAGTTATAGAAAAAATATTTATTATGCATTTGTAGGTATGTATGTGTGAGTTTAGTATAAAAAGTATGTTGTGGGTAATATACATATATTTAATAAAAAAATGTGGAAAAAATAAAAAAAAATGTGGGAAAAAATTAAAAAAAACTAGAATTAAAAAAATTAAAAATAAAAAAAATTAAAAAAAAATGTGGAAAAAAATATAAAAAAAAATGTGGAAAATAATAAAAAAAATGTGGAAAAAAATAAAAAAATTAGAAATAAAAAATTAAAAATAAAAAAATTAAAAAAAGGAAAAAATAAAAAAAATGTGGAGAAAAATAAAAAAATTAGAAATGTGAAAAAAATATAAAAAAATGTGGAAAATAATAAAAAAAATGTGGAAAAAAATAAAAAAATTAGAAATAAAAAATTAAAAATAAAAAAATTAAAAAAAAAAACTTAAAAAAAGGAAAAAACAAAAAAAATGTGGAAAAAAATTAAAAAAAAATGTGGGAAAAAAATAAAAAAAATGTGGAAAAAATAAAAAAAATGTGGAAAAAATAAAAAAATGTGGAAAAAATAAAAAAATTAGAAATAAAAAATTAAAAATAAAAAAATTTAAAATTAAAAAAAATAAAAAATTAAAAAATACTTAAAAAAAGGATAAAAAAAATTTAAAAAAATGTGGAAAAAAATAAAAAAAATAGAAATAAAAAATTAAAAATAAAAAAATGTAAAATTAAAAAAATAAAAAATTAAAAAAAAACTTAAATTAAAATTAATAAAAATAATTTAATTAATAATAAATATTTTTCAACAAACACAAACATATAAATTTCAAAAACAATAAGACAATATAAAAAAATAAATTATAAATAAAAATTATTAAAAATAAAAATTAAATAGTACACATTTATAAAAAAATATTAAGAAATTTAGAAAAACAAAATAAAAAATATATATTAAAAAATATATAGTTTTTTTTTTAATTTAAGAAATTTAAAATTAGAAAAATATGTAATACAATCAAAAAAAAATATTAAACAACAACAGTACACATTTAAAATCAACGTTATAAAAATTTGAATTAATATAAATAAAAAATAAAAATAGATAAAGTATAAAAATATATTAAAAAGTTAAAAAAAACACAATACAAAATATAAACAAATTTATTAAAAATTAAAAACAAAATTAAATTAATATATAAAAAATAAAAAAAAAAATTTAATTAAAATAAAAAATTAAACAAAATATACAAATATACAGCAAAAGAAATTAATTAAAAATTAAAATTTATCATTAAAAATTTAATTTACTAAAATTAGCAACCATTTATTAGAATAAATTCACAATTCAGTAACAAAAAATAATTGCTTTTAAATTTGTTTAAACGCTAATTTCTCCAGCATTCCGCTGGCCACGCGCATGTGGTAGAGCGATGTGACAGATAGCAACCAATAAAAGAAGTCATTACGCGTGAATTGCGTTCAATAAATCGCAACTGTCGCAGCAGCAGAATAAACGCCCTAACAGCGACAGGGTGATGGCCTTTAGTTTTACGCTGTCAACTCTATGCACATACCCATACATAATGTTGTAAATAAATAAATGTGTGCAGCAAGTGTGTGTGTTTGCACGCCTGCAACCCACAATACGCACAATTAACCCGAATCAGTGGCAAATGTCACATAGCAAATAAACAATGTAAAACACACACATACACACAATCATATGACGAAGAAAAATAAACAAACATGCCATAGAAAAAAACATGTGAAAAACTTTGGAAAAACATAAATTCTATAGATAAAATCGCGCTGTGACAAGCGCTGCAAAAAAAGACACAAGACCAAGAAAATTTCTTTCAAATTGCTTGTCTAGTAGGAAAATGCATGCGCACAAGTATGTGTTGAATGAAGACGTCTGTTGTCAGCCAAATGGGCGTTTAGAGAATAAGAATTGTAAAAAAAACACAACAACAATAAAAACAACAGATCATAATAGAGAAATCAAGCAGAAAAAAATGGGAAAAGACATTTTAAGGCTGGTGTGAGAAAAATGCGATGATGATTGGAGATTATAAAATATAAGATATTGAACAAAAATAAATGAAGTCAAAATTTCATATTTAGTAAATCGTAGGATGGTGAAAAACACTTATTAGTAAAGTTAATCCTTCACTAACAACGAGTTAATGCACTCGTTATAAAGTTTTCGTTGATTAAATCGAAGAATAGGTGAATTAATGACTGCAGTTTTCCACTTTTAACGAGTCAATTCACTCGTTACAAAGTTTTTATCGCTTAGATGGAAGAAAGTAATAATTAATAAGGAAAATGTTTCACTAACAACGAGTCAATTCACTCGTTATAAATGGCTAGATGGAAGAGTAGCCTTATTACTAAGAATAATCCTTCACCGAGTTAAATCATTCGTTATAACGTTATTAGCAGCTAGCTATAAGAATAACATTTTTAATCATTGACTTTCAACGAGTACATGTACTCGTTATAACCTTATGCGCAATTCCAACGAAAAGAACGTGTGAAATATGAAAAAAATTTAGTATAAACTTCTTCAACAATCGAAGAAAGTCAATAAATTAATTGGAAAAGATTAAATTCTTTTATTGGTTATATTTCCCGGGAAAATACAATTTCTAAATAACAAAAGTGACAAGTACTAACTTAGAAACCAATCATGGAACACTTAGCATTGAGAGAACCTAAATTTTAGGAAGAATTTGTATTACTAGGTTATCAGATAAAACTAACTGTGCTGGCAATGCTTAGGGGACCCACACTTTTTTCTATCGAAAAGAACGTGTGAAAAATTAAAAATTTGAGTATAGAGTTCTTAATCAATCGAAGAAAGTCAATAAATTAATTGGAAAAGATTAAATTCTTTTATTGGCTATATTTCCCGGGAAAACACAATTTCTAAATAACAAAAGTGACAAGTACTATCTTAGAAACGAACCATGGAACACGAGGATCCAACAAGGGGACATTAGTACAAACTTAGCATTGAGAGAACTTAAATTTAAGGAAAAACGCATACTAAGTTAAAAAATGAAACTGAAACTAACACTCATTTTTTGAATAAAAATTAAATTAAAAAAAAAAATGATCCTCGAAGCAAACCTAACCTCAAATTGTCTGGAAAAGTCTATAAATAATGTACATATAATCCATGAGTACAAAATTTCGAACTAGATATTATATCTATAGGCGAAATAAAATTGAAGTAATTAATTTAAAATGGGATTGTCGAAATCTAACCTCAAAATATATGGAATTTTCTACAAATTGTAAAAAATGAAATAGAATAATTTAAAAAAAAATTAATTCCTTTTTTTAATTCAAATAATTAATTTCTTAGTTTTTTTACCTCCCGCATCCATTCTAAGTACTTAAAAACTCTAACGAAATATTTTTTGAAATATTTTCTTTATATACTGAATTCCCTCACCCTGTAACTCATATGCTTTCTGCAACTAATTGCATACAAATTCATATCACTCACCACTTCTAAAGTAGAACAGCACAAATTATTGGCACTAAACTCAATTTGACTGGGACAAGAGGCTCATCGTGAGGTTAAAAACCAAAATATCTGCACTCTTCATTACTAAATCAACCAAACTAATCGCACGGCAGTCATAAGTATTTTTTGCCTGCTAAACGAAATTGAATAAAAACGTGCAAGACAAATAAATTGCCAGGAAAAACTAGAACTAGAACACCACCAGCTGCAGGCAGCCGATTGATATGTGGGGCTCGTTCCGTAGAAATGGCAGATAAAAAGCGGTGAAATTAATGTGAATTGGACGAGTAAAATACGAGTGCAATTTAATCATCACTCAATGCATCTCAATAGTATTGCATGTGGGGATTTCAAAGTACCCAGTAGAAAAAAAGTTGCTGGTGGGGAACTAAGGAAGAAGTGGTGAATTCGGAAATGTGTTTGGATCAATTGGTGGATTTAGCACAGATATCTGTATAAATTTTCAATTCATAAATATAGTTTAGAACTGATCCATTTTATTGTTGAAGAACTAGTTACATTGGTACTAGTTGTTCCTTACTAGTGCTAACACATAATATATAAGTCACCGAACAAAAATTTCCTCATAATTATTGTGTCTTAGAACACAAAACTACTTTGGTACTACCATGAAATCGTATTAAAACCATCGGGTATCCAATTTACTAATTTGAGACTAGTTCTAACAATCCATATTATAATTTAAAAAAAATATCTTTTTCTCTCTTTTACGATTCAAAAAGAATTTTGGAGTTGGAATCTCTACATCTGTTCGAAAAGCTCTAATTTTTTAGATATTTCTCGAGGAAAAGTGTTGACATTTTTAAGTCAACCATTCCCTACAGGGTTATCGTGTGTGTGCAAAGTACTTATGCCGGTGTTGCGGCAATTTATGACGTTGATGGCCCTTCGGAAGTGCGGTAGAGCTTAGTTGGACACATGTATTGCTAGCTAGTTGGGCGTATCAACAATGCAATGCTTTATATGAAGAGACGACGTGCTGGATCGCATGTTGAATGCAGAATTGTTTCTAATTTATGTTGATTCATTTTTTATGACAGCAAAGAGCGCATTTGTGTATGCTAATTTTAGAAAGACAACACAAATTTAGAAAAATAAATAAAATGCTTTGCGATACAAAGGAATTCAAGGAGGAACAAAGGAATTCAAAGAGGAACAAAAGAAATGAAAGAGGAACAACAGCGCTGATGAAGAGACTTTTAACACAAAAATGAGATGAAACTCAGGAGAATTGCAACGATCGCTGGAAACAAATTTTTGGAAACAAATTTCTGAGATTCAACACTTTCTCCCAACAGACCAATTAGTTTACCATAACATTTCAATAGGAAAAATAAACTCTTTTTCCACCCAAACGCAAATCTGTGCCCCCGAGGGACGCCAACCGTATACAACCCTAATCAATATTGCGTCAATAACCAGAGATATATTTCTATTCCAAAGTGCATACTATATTGTAAACAATTAAAAAGCAACTAGTGTGTTTCCTGGTGCTGTTGTTGTTCTTTAGAAGCTTAGCAAATCTACGACGCACGCTAAAAGTGTAAACAATGCATTTGCCGTGGGCGTAGCACATTGACTTCTCATACTCGTTGGAGAAGTTAAAAATAAAAATCATGGCGAAGGTTAAGCAGCTAATTCTAAGAAAGTGGATGTTTCGAATATAAATAAAGCTGCAATTGTACTCAATAATTATGGTGGGAATAAATGATCGGCCTTTGTGCAACAGACAGACAGTTACATTAAACTAGAGTGGAGATGTGTGTTGATAGATAAAAGCCACAGCTGGGAATAGTTTAGTTGCCGTTAATGATGATGCGCAGGGTTGTTTTGTTGTGTTCTAGGGCTAATTTACTCATTAGCGCGAGTTTATTTATAAAGTTAAGTATAGGCTGGTGAGATCGAGAACTTGGGAGTGATTAGAAACTAATAATTATAACCTAGAGCAGTGAACTTTTTTATATTAAGTTAGATTAAGTGCAAAGGGTGCTTCTTCGAGAGAGGAAAAGGTATTTTTTTCAAAGTAAATTATATTATTGAAAGCAACGGGTGATCCAAGTTGAGGTACTCTTTTCAATAACCTTTTTCTGAAAGATCAGGCTTGTCAACTTTTTTTTCGAAAATTCAAGTTCTGTAAAAAATGCGTTTCGCTCAACTTATGGCCAACATAATCGGCCTGCTGGGCGTACTATTCGCAAAACCATCAACCATCTTGAGCCCCAGCATTCGCTATTGGAAAATATTCATCCGAACGTGGATCTGGAAGTGGTCTGTCCAGCAAGCATTGAAGGAAATATAGCAGCCGTAGCTGAGAGTGTGCACGAAGACTATGGAGAGTCGATTGGAAAAATGCCGCATTTGGGACGAAGAGCAACCTGAAGAGATTCAAGAGCTGCCATTTCATTTCAGAAAAAACAACGGTTTGGCGTTCTTTGTAGGCCGGTGGAATCATTGGTACAATGGCGTCATGATAACCGACTATTGGATGCCTGAAATTGAAGCTCGTAATCTCGGCGACATTTGGTTTCAACGAGTCGGCGCTACTTCCCACACATCGCAATAATCAATGGATTTCTTAAGAGAACACCTCGGTGACCAGATAATTTCACATTTTGGGTCGGTCGATTGACCACCAAGATTGAACGATATCACACAGCTTTTTCGATTCAGGCCTTGGACCAAAACACAACGCGTGTCATTGACCAGTTACCAGTCGAAATGCGCGAACGAGATATCGAAAATTGGACTCAACGTATGGATCATTTGAGACATAGCCGCGGCCAACTTTTGAAAGAGATAAATTTAAAAAAAAATAGTAACAAAGAATATTCTTTCGAATGATAATAAACATTTTCCATTAAATTTGATTTTTCTGTTTTTTTTTTTTAAGGTAGGAAACCACGAAATGGATCCCCCTTTATAAAGCTCTAGAGTTTTTGATAAGAAGAAAGGGCGTCAAGAATGCTGGTGTTCCTTTTCCATGAAGGTAGGTAAAGAAATAGATCTTGTTGTCCATCCTGTCAAAGCAGAGAATTTCTAAAACATAATTTTTGAAACCCACAAAAATGGATCGATCATAAAACAAAGTGACAAGGAAAATGAATTTAGGAACTAATTAACCTGAAGTTTTTTAACTACAATTCCATATCAAAACAATAAAAAGGGCCTTTAAGTGGTTAATTCAAATGAAACAAAGGCAAATGAACGATAATTTAATGGTGAGCATCAGTTTTACCGACAAATATCACATACAAACGACTATATAATCGTAAATACAACTACCGTTAATTGTACGTAGGTAAATTTGTGCTGATACGCGCAATAACAGCAATATACAACGACGCGCACCGGCCGACCGGGTCAATGAAGTCATAAAAATTTTATGCAAAAACAAAAAAAAACAAAAAATTTACGAAGAGATAGCGCAACGAATGAGAATGAAAGGAATAATATTAAAAACAAATAAAAATGCGTGTAGCGGTAGAGGGCGCTGATAGAAGGAGCACGTAGTGGTAGTAAAGGTGGGGCGCGGGTTAAGCGCCTTGCAAGAATTTCATAGTTCTAATAGGTTTTGAGCGTAAAAATAGCGTATGACAAACACTTGTTGCTATAGCATATACTTATATATGAAGTATTGACTACCGCACATGCTAGAGTACAAAAATAGTAAAAATACACGCTGGCTATAAAGCATTTTGCATCGGTTGCGACAAGCGCGCTGCATTTGGTAGCACAGTGTAAATGTGTGAATTTCGCGAAAAACAAATAAGATGCGAAACGACGAGCATGCGCAAATATGAGCGAACAGTAAATAATGCACAAACAACAAAAGATGTAAGAATGTATGCGCGCGGCCGAGCATTAGTCATAAACGCGCAAGACGCCATTGAAATATGAAATGCATGTAGCTGGAGAGCTGGTCCGGCAGCAGCAGCCACAAATTGGCGCTGTTGGGCCAAACACTGCAAATTTGCATTATTGACGACGGCGATATGAGCGAGCACTTGCGCGCGACGACGTGAAGGTCCGAGTATGAGCGCGCGGACACAAAATCAGCTGCCTGCTTCGTGCACGGGATGTCGCCGCATTGCGCAGCGAGATGAAATTGCAACGATAGCGCATATCACTGAACTAACTGCATAATATATATTCATATTAGATAAATGCATGAATAAGTCGAAGGAAGGAGGAAGACTGAGCGTTGCAGGCCGTTGTGCTTGAGGGTGACCGTGCTGCCGCGTTGACTGCGCTTGTAACTGCAGTCATAAATATGAAATTATGGCAGTGTTGCACTTGGTTCTAAGCTGTTAGGCATATTTAAGTGTAATAAATCTATAGGCAGCGTCATTTAGTACGAGTATAAGGCCAACACACAGACAAGACACGTGTTAGTGGTGAAACATAGTGTGCTTAGAGGAGCGAAGTGTTGCGGCGCTTAAGGCTATGGCGACAGAAATTACCGTAGGGATAATAAATATTTGTTGAAGTATAAATAGTTACAATATATTAGCGAGTTGAGCCTAGTCGAGATGTTGTAGCTCATGCATGTAATACCGGGGAAGAAATTTTTTGCTCAAAATCACGGAATACTTTGGTAATTGAATTAGAAATTGTTGTTGTTATAGTACCCCAAATAAGTTTGAGAAATACTGCCGATTTAGCAGTTCTTGGCCGGATAAAAATCCGGATCCGCTCCGGTTACGTAAAACCGACTGTCGAGGGAACAGTCTGTAGGACCTCTCTGTGACGATTATGAAATGGTTTTAAATTGGTTTTATGAAAGCCAAATCAGATAAGGGTTTTGTTCTCAAAGAACAGTACTTTTGTCATTCCGATTATATTACACTTTTTCCGATGTGAGGTTCGACTCGAGATCGTATCAAAATTGATCATTCCAAAAGGATTTAAACTACTATAGAACGTCTAATGGACTTCACTGAAGAGCGAAGAACAGACTTTTATGTAAGAAACATGCTACGAGGTTAGACTCCAGTTTGAAATTTCCATGCTGTTTGGATTCCAAAACATAAAGGATCATTAAGAAATCAATCTGACCAACCATGGCGACTAATGTATATAACACTTATCAGTTCCGATTAAAAAAGGGAATGAAGAATTGTCAAATCTTAACAATGCTGGAAATTTTGCTGGTAAAAATCAAATCTAACTGTGTTCTTCGACGTACTTACTCAAAAATAGAATAGAGATTAACCTAATGCTAAAGATATACAAACAGTCTCCTCGCTTAAAACCATGAAATCGTAGAAAAACTCTCGAAAAAAACATTGAAGCTTTTGATCAGGTCCATATAATCTGAGCGGGTGTATATATCAAATGTCTTCAGTTCAGTTCTAAGAGTTAAATCTGATGAGTCTACAGATGGGATCCGAAAATAATTTTTCACAGAACAAAAATGCAAATCCGGCTACGAATAGTAAATTGAGGCTCTACCAAGAAACAAGGATGTTTTGAATGAAATCTGACGCTATAAAATATTTCCTCCGTAAGATCTTAGGATTTCGATGTGTTATATAGATCCATAGATCTTTTTTCGATAATTGTTCGAGCGATTAATGAATTACAAGATCACACTCTCCGAATGAACAGTTTGCGAAGTATAAATAAAGACTTCAAAGTTTTATCCAAGGAAAAAACAAGACTATAAATTATGTGACTCCAATGAGTACGACTTTTTTTCGTTCCAAGAGCAGTTATGCTATATAGAATATTGAAATATGGATAACCCCTTGCACAAATGTACACTTTAAGTAAATTAATTACTATAATGGGCTGGCCAGCAATGTATGAGGCTGTCAGGCAGTCAGGCAACGAGTCAGTCATGCCTGAACGCCCAGGCAGTTTTGTTTTTTGCCACACGATAAGCAATGCCCGATAGCTATTTGACGGCTGGAATTTTAACAATACTAGATATGTAATACCTAGCTAGGAGCTAAAAGGCAAAAACAAAAGTAAAGTAATTAAAACATTATTGGTATAGCTTATGTATTTAGTATACAATAACTACATTCAACTACTGGCATGACGACATAACTTATAAAAACAGCCCTTAAAATGAAGTGAAATGAATAGAAATGAAGAATAGAAAAATGGGCGCTAGCAAGCCATTAGCAAGAGAGCGAGTTAGGGTAAACAGTAGCGCAAGAGGGTATTTTGCCTATATGTGTCTAGGAATGCCTGTGATAATTAGCGCGAGTAAGTGAACTGGAGTCGAAAAAATTTAATAGAAACTGTAAATTAACGCCATAAAACAGCTGAGTGGACTAAGCTGACTTCAAAAGGGTATGATATTTCTCGCTTTCTCTGGGCAGAGCTATAAAATACTAATTTGCAATTGAAGAATATGAAATAAACTAAGCAATTTCATGCTTGAAAGTCATATAAAAAACAAAAAAAAAATACGGATAGCAACTCCACTCCCATTCAAATGAACAACATGCTGTCAAAGTGACGTATCAATAAAGAATGCACGAAGAGAGCCGACCGGGTGCGCTGACAAGTGCTCATAAAGTAATGACGCATTCACGCTTGTTCAATTGTTAAATTAATTTTTCTGTTGACATTGTCAATAACAGCTAACAAAAAAAAACAAAAGATTTCACATACACAACAAAATTTGATCAAATACACATTTTTTAGGGTCAGTTAGCATAGCTCTACAGTAAATTTAACGCTTTAACGCTTCATATATTTTTTATTGGAGTTCGCACTTTATTTATTAATTGAATCAATTTGTTTTGTGCGTGTAGGTCAATGATATTGTTTTCATGTTGACCTAGGTAAGTGAAGAGAAATCGATTTGAACACGCATGCAGTTGAAGCAAAAAAATATATTAGAAAATTACTTAGATTCGATGAAGAGAGAGGCGTGAAATGAAAATTTAAAATTTATTATCGGGAAAATTTGTATGGGAAGTAGGCGTGGTAATGCTAGAATACTACCATTTTTGAGTTGAACCAACACGGTAACCTGAGAATGCAAAAAAATAGGTTCAATATCGTCGAAGAGTTTCGAAGATGTGAAATTTCGACTAAATGGGAACAAAAATATACGTGATATAGGAAGTAGGCGTGGTTGAGGTCCGATTTCTTCATACAGTTGAACTTCCATAACTCGAACTGCTCTAACTCGAAGTTCTCCATAATTCGAATTGGCAATAGAAGTCAAAATTCATACAAATTACCGTCTGTAACTCGGAAGTCTCTCTAACACGAAGCTTTTTTGGGGATTATGGTGATTCGAGTAGAGAAGTTCCACTGTATTTAAGCTACACTCAACAAAGGTCATCGCAGTAATATTTTTAAATAAATGTTTATCAAATCGTCGTCAGGCATAATTTTTGTCTAAAGTGGGCCACGCCCATAATCCGATTTTAAACTGATTTAAGTTCTCTAAATTATTCTTAGTACCGAATTTAGCAAACCCCTCAACAATTTAAGTGAATCGACACACTTTGAGTAGCTTTAAACCAAATTTTATAAGGTAGGTGGTTGTGGTTAGGTCCGATTGAGCATTGATCCATGATTTATTGACCTTTTATACCAACATATAACATATATATCTAAATCGTAGTATCTACACATCTCTCTCTTCTACTGCTTTAGGCCTTTTTCATTCAACTAAACAAAGAAAAACTGCGTAAAGTGAAATGCGCTTGGAAAAAATCTCAACTTCAGCACGAATCTTAATAAAACTTAATTCATGTGAATTGGTTTGTTGATTTATGTGAAGAGCAAAAATTTTTAGCACTACGCTAATTGTAAGATCTCATAAAGCGCAGTAGCGAAGAACATAAAAATTCAAATGCCCGACCAGAAGTGAGTGGCACTAAAAGTGTGGAATAAATAAATAGCAGGAGAAAAAAATATTGTTAAATTACTACAATTTGACGTAGTTGTTATTGTTGTTGTTGTGCGAATGTAGCCTGACACAATTTTGAAATTATTGTTTTTCCCGATTTTATAAGAATTTTAAGATGTGGTAAAATGCCAACGGTGACATTGTACAAGTGACACAGATAAACAACAGTTGGTTATTCGTTAAGCAGAAGACAGAAAATTTACTTCCTTTCAAGTATTCGCTAATGTGTAGTAAATGGTTTGGTGTTGATGCATTTTCGTTAAATAAGTTATACGGTAGAGGGCGCTGGTGTCAATTATTTGGAGAAAGTTGCTGAAAATGCTCAAAATTCAATCAAATATCATCTATATTATTAGAAATCTGAACCGGTAGTTTTGATTTATGAAAAGTGAAGCGAAATTTCATTTTGATCAGACCTTTGTCTTTAAATGTTGCTTAAAAGAGGGAACCATAGAGAAATATAGATCTCCCAAGAATCATTGATTACTTTTGGAAGCTTCACGCCTGGCATACAGTATATCTGCAAGTAAATATGAACATCATAAAAGTTCCCAGAGAAGTTTTTCTCCTTAGAGCTCACCGCCAAGGGCTAAATAAGGATATAGAGAAGACAATCCACTGCGTATGAAAAGACCTTAGAACCTTTTCTTTTGAATGTTAAACTACCAAAAGATCTCAAGCCTTTGGAATCTATCTGCTCTTTTCATAAATACTGAGGACTAATTTCTGCTTTTACGGGATCTGAGAAATTGTTTGATAATTTCGACCAATAGAATAAACTTATAGACTTTTCAATAAGTTCAAGGTTACTTAGATTTGAGTATTGAGTATTAATCTTAATATTATGTTTCTAAGGTCTATAATAACTAAATTTAGCTGTTTACAGAAAGAGAAAATGTGCAAATTTAGCTATTTACAGAGACAGAAATTTAGAACGACCGAGGTTAAGTTATGATAAGCAATAGGTATATACTCGTGATGCATTCTCGAGAAGTATTCATAACAAAAAATTAATGGGAAGATCAAATTATAGCGAAAACTTTTCCTCCGGACTAAACTGAACCGTGGTGCCTTTATGCTGATTCTCAAACTTCGCTGCAACTAGTTCTCACTGATTATAATACTGGCTGTGGTTTTCGCTTCAGCTATAGATATACAGTTACCCAAGTTCAACTTCTCCTAATAATATCTCAAATTAAATATATGTCTTTATTTATTTCCACACCACTGTACTTAAGCATATTACACATGCGCACAGCTGCAGCTTAACAGCGTTTAAGAAAGAAGCATAATGTGTTTTGGGGTCAATTCAGCTGCCATAACTACAACTTCGTCACACGATTGGCATTCGAGTGCTTTATAGCTGGCGGCATTTGTCACCCAACCACCGGAAGTGGATAATTTGCGCGCAGCAACACTTTGTAATAACAACAAAAACAACAATAGCGGCTTTCAATAAGCAGCGCTAATGGCTTAAGACTGCTTGAAGGATGAGCGAAAAAGAGAGTGAGAGTGTGAGCAGGGGGCGGAAAAACTTGGCGGCGAAACATTTAAAGCAACAATAGCGTGCGTTTGTTGCGCGCTGAAAAGTTCGCACGAGCGTTGGGTGAGAGCATATGAATGAATTTTAGTAAAGTACTTTAACATTTAATAAAATAAAATGCCAAGGACATGGTAGGCGGCTGACCATTGCTGCCATAAGTTTATGTTAGGCTTATGTGGCAAGTCATATTTTGTGCAAAATAACACGCCATTTTTGTTAGTAGATACTCGTGTAACTACGGTAATTGTGCGCAGACATGCATGCATGCATGTTGGAACCGGCAATTAATGCCGGCAGATACACATACATATACGTACGGTCATATCTATTTATATAGACAGATATGCGTTAGCTGCTTAAAAGCTCTTCGCTTTATGGCGTCTAGCCAAATAGTAGTGGCTAGGACATGTGTTGTTTACACGGCGAAAGGGTCTCAACACCCTGAGTATCTATATAAACTGCAAATATTTAGATATGTATATACCTTATGTGCATAGTTGAAAGACAATAAAAGCGCTCGTGTAGGCTAGCAGTTATAAATTCAGCTGTCACCACACAACGCCGGCTTTTAGCCTGACAACATTGTGTGCACAACAACAACAGCCACATGCAGGACAACAACTTTTTCATGGCACAAGAAAATTATTAATCGATAAAGTCTTTCGCTGTGGCGGGGGTTTAGAGGGGGGTGAGCCGACGAGCTCTTTAGTTAACTGGTTGCTACTTTGGCTTGTACCGTACGCTTTTAATGTCAGTTGTTGTTGTTGTGCTTTTCGCAAACACGTGCAAAAATACACAGAAAACAATAATAACAACAAGAACAGTAGACGCGGCAGGTGTGTCCAACAACCGGAACTGCTGTTACAACACAACTCTGCATGTGTGTGTGTTTGTTATAATACTAGCTGTCCAGTGGGTTTTCACAACTTCTATGCTAGAGTTTCGTGTCTTTATTGTTGTTGAAATTCGAACAGCATTTAGCTAGCATGTTGTATATTACGAGTGTAAATGTGTAAATTGTTAATGTATTGCACGCAAAGCCGCTTTCAGCGCCCAATTAATCAAATGCAACTCTGCGGCTGCTGAACTTCACATCCTCCTCCAGCTTGATTGTATTGTGCGTATGTATTTCAGTTGTTCTAAAGTGTTTTTCACTTTCAATTTTTGATTCATGCGTACATAATGTGCAAATTGGAATAGTCGGTATATACAGTGGCTCAAAAAAGTGTTCATATAAAATTTTATAATCCAAGTTTCAGCTAAAATTTGAACTATTTTTGCACATTTAGCTACATATACATACTAAATAAATAAATTTGAAGTGGTGCCTCTACCACAGTGTCTCAAAAAAATGTTCGCCTAAAGATTTGTAACTCAAATTACCGCATTTTTGAGGTAGATTTTCAATTTTAATGTCTATTACATATATAATTGACAATTTTGAACTAGTTTTTATATACAGTGACTCAAAAAAGTATTCGTATAAAATTTTATAATCAAAGTTTCAGCTAAAATTTTAACTATTTTTGCACATTTAGCTTCATATACACACAAAATGTATAAATTTGAAGAGGTAGAGGCATACAGTGTCTCAAAAAAGTGTTCGCCTAAAGATTTGTAACTGAAAATATTGAAGTTATGAGCTATATTTATACTTTTAATTTCTAAAACATAAATAATTGGCAAGTTTGAGCTAGTTTATACATACAGTAGCTCAAAAAAATATTCGTATAAATTCTTTCAACCAGTTTTCACTTGGGTTTCGAACAATTTTCTTCACTTTTAGCTTCATATACACAAAAAAATTATAATTTTGAAGTGGTACAGACATACAGTGGCTCAAAAAAATATTCATATAAAATTTTATCACCAGAGTTCTGTGTATTACTTCGGATAACAAAAAAAAAAAGCACAAATGTGTCTAATTTTTAGTATGTTAAAAAAACGTGAAAAGAGAACACTTTATTATTATTTTTACAATATTATTTTCTATACCTTCTTTATTCCACTTTTTTATTTTTTCCATATTTTTATTTTTATATTAATTATTTTTATTTTATTTTAATTTCTTAATTCGAATCTGAGAAACTATTATCCATGAAACATTTAATCATTTTCTTTATATCGAAAAAAATTTAAGAATAAATATTTTCTTCTACACTTTTTTCATTTCATCATTTCATATAGAAAATTCTTGCCTAAAAGCTGAAGAGGTCCACGTTATAACAATGATGTATAATTCTTATATCTTAAATTAGTCAAAAGATCAAAGATCAAAAGAAGACTCGGAAAGGAGCTACTTAAGCACGTCCTACCCTAAGTAAGATTTTAATTAATAATATTTAATTTCCTACATTCTAGTCCACATACAATATCTCCAAAATTAATTCAACTAGTAATTTAAAAAACCTTTTCAATATTATGAGCAACCCACTATTCGCACCCACTGTATGTGCATAGGACATGCCTGGAGTGAAGGCACTTTACAATAAACCATTCATAAACCACTCTCCCCCCCACCGGGCATTCACTGCCACACTTAGCGCACTTTGCAATCACGCCGAAAGGCCTTGTAGCAACACACCACCATTCACTGGCAGCAGCACCTCTAAACCTCTAATGGTGAATGTGTGTTGATGGCAAGTCGTTAGAATGCATTTGTCACTATGACTGCAATTTACAACACTTACAATTGTGCAACGGCCAAATGGCGCGGCGGGCCGGCATCATTGTTTGCCGACACATAGCGACGACGCGAACGCTAATGGGACCCCAAAAAGCACCACCGCCAACAACAACAGCTAGGGGACGCAATGAACGCGAATAGGATAATAGATAGATAGATAGATAGATGGTTGGATAAAAGAGGAGGCAAAAATCCATAGTTGCATAGTGAAAATTTACATGTAAATCAACAATGTGATTGGCGCAGCAGTTTGCGACAATTGTCGTCATTCACACAGAGAGATATACACTCACATACATATATACTATATACATATGCATATACATTGGCTCACAACTGTAGTCCAAAAGCCAAAAATCTATGATTGTAAATTTGTATGGTGGAACAAAGCCACCAGTAAGTATGCATGTTGTATTTCTAAAACATCCGATGAACAAAGCCACCGGTAGTCCGCCAATGCGGGCACAACTAAATTTACTGCAAGCAAGGAAACTATCACTTAACTTTGGCTACTAACCCGCAGTCACTATGTACTAGTAACTGGTTTACAAATATAGAATACAATGTTCTAGGTGTTGTTGTTGTTGCAGTGGTAGTAAATTGTTGAAGTAATCGAATTAAAGCATAGCAAAAAGAAGACAAGAAAAACAAGACATCGTAGGCATAAGATAGATTAAATACATCTTTAACATCCAATGGTTAATAATAATGGAGAGTAAGGGCGTTAAAGATTACGATTATGTGTAGAAAATATTTAAATTTCTGATGGTAAAGCAAAATGGAAGAGAAATTTCAAATAAACTTAAGTTTTCGAGCTTAAGAAGTCGAGTAATCTACTGAGAGATCAGAACATAAGGATAGAAACAGTTTCCTAACATCTGTACCAGGGTTTATAAACGAAGCGTGGCAGATGCTGATTTTTATCACGTTAATGACCGTCAATTCGGGCGAATTCTTCGAAATCATTTTTGAGCTTTGTAACAACAACAACTAAAGTCATCCAAGATCCGTTCTAGGGAAAGTCGAGAATAGGTAACCCGAGCGGATCCGGATTTTTTACGAACAAGAATTTTCAACTCGGTAAAATTTTCGAAATTTTTTAGAAAATATTTTTTGTTGTTCCAACAACAACAATAACAGTTATATCTTATCTTATAAACAGTTGCAAGTAAATATTACTACTGTTGACCAATATAATACCACTGTCTGGAACTCTTATCCTGGTAGAAGCAAACTAAAACAAATTAAGTTTATCGATTTTAGGCTCTTAATCTTATTTAACAACACTAAACACCATAACAAAACAACCAGCTGAATCAATGCAAAAAAATATTTTTCTATTTCCTGGGTGAATGACCACAAACAATGATTTATTAGTTATAGCGGGTGTTATAATTTCGTAATGCAAAAACATAGTGTGTATCACATACATACAATACTGGTGAGCTAGATAAAAATTCATTACTACACAGTGTAATCTAAAATAAAATGGTAAACAACCTTATCACAACTGGGATTTTCCTATAAACTATTGTGTGTGTGAAGGACCCACGGTGCTCGCTCGGTGACGGCTAGTGAGTAATAAAGTGATCGAGACAACGAAACAGTTTATCAACATACATATTTATTAAAATAATTGACGTCATATACATAACTAGAAGCAAGTAATTAATATATTATCTGCTTTGGAGAGACCGAAGCAACTGCTCTTAAAACGTCAGTAAAAAGCACAAAATTTATTTTCTAATAATATGCGTCAATTTTAAATCACGGTAAATCAAAATTTGCATGCGAAAATTACGTAAGTTCATTGACGTCACAGATCTGTTCGAGGACTTTAAATTATTTCTGATATTTTTTAATTAAATATAATTGTTTATAATTTTCAATATGTATATCGTTAAAAATTTAATCAATAATATTTGTTGACTAAACAACATACTACCATAAAATATATTGAAGATTAGCGAAATATCACAAATGTAATGGAAAAGTAATCTGTAAACATAAATATCATTGAATCAATGTCTCAAGGTCACTGATAAGAAATATACTAATAATTCACACACACAAATTTTCCAAAATAACTTTTTATTTTTAAGGAAATATTAAAAAATTTTGCAAATATGCCAAAATAATACACATGTCTGTCCGCACATATGTTAAAAATATAAAAAAAATACTCAAAATTTACGAAAAAAATAGCAGAAAAACATTTTTAAACTTAATCTTCCATTTTTTATATGGCAGCTGCAGCTCAAAAACAAATATCTGAAATATCTTTGATTTTTTAAAGATTTATTGTTTTATTTTTATAAATGTTGTCTTCACTGAAGTCGACGCTAAAAAAATTATTTTGTATGCTAACTTTAGATAATTTTTTTTTTTCGAAATACTACAAAGCAAACTAAGAAAATGAGTCACCTAAAGATATGGAATTCTTTGTCACATAAAAGTAAACATTTAAAGTTCATATCAGTTTGTATGTGCGCAACTGCATGCCATTACTGACGTCAAACATTTTATAATTTCGGCGAAACAACAAATAATTGAAGATTGCAAATTTTTATTTAACAAAATTCTTACTTATTTGCATGAACAACAATACGATTTTGACACGAACAAATAACCGGAATCGGTAGTGAAAAGTACACTTAAATTATTTTCATATAAAATCTGGTGAAATAATAACAAATAATCACAAAAAATCCTTTCAAAACATTTGTTTTCATAAGCTCATTAAGCACAAAGTTAGCACCATGAGTTTGAGGATCGATACGCAACACTCCTTAGAAAAGAGAGATCACAAACTCAATGTCAAATCACAGCATTTTACACACTTTATAAACAAAACTAAGCAATCCACACTTAAGATTATACCAATTTGTCATCCTACTTCAGCTTGAGTATGCACACTGAGTTGCAGTATAACCACACGTGTACTTTGCTACCATTAAAACTAACTATATCCGTGCTGTGCACATAGCGCCGTAGCTAATTTGCTATCCTTAGCCATACATTTGTATCCACTTCTAAAAGCGTAACCATTTCATTATAATGCCCAGGGCAAATTCATATAAATGTAACACATGTGAGCGCTTTTGAGTAGCTACCAATAACATATGCGCCTTAGAAGGCAGACAGACTATCGAAATTGTGGCCGGCGACACACGAAAAATTTCACTCTCGACCAGCCAAGAAATAAGCATGCTGCGTTCCTGCTAAAAGCAACGATATTATTATTAAAAAAAACACACACCGAAATATATAGTTATACTTATACAGTTAGGTATTTCCCTGCTGTAGCTTGTATACTATATAATGACCAAATTGCTACGGCCACTGGTAGCAGGAGCGCCAACGTTTCTGGGCTGTGCAACGACGAAAAATATGCAAAAATGCGTAAAAATAGAAAACACAATTGATTTTGTATGCGAGGCATGCGAAAAATCTTTTCTTATTATTTTTAGTATTTTTTTTTCGCTGGCGAGTAGAGAGTGCGAACTCGTCACAATGCATATACTGCGTACATCGATGCATGTAGTTTGCTTGAGTGACCGGTTAAATCGCTAAAAGTGTTGTTGCCCTTTGTTGATAAAGCAAAAAATAAAAATAAAATGAAATGAAATATTTGGCTGAATTTCACAAATATGTATGTAAGCACAAACATATAATATATATGTATATGTAAATAATATAACCGCATGTCGATAATTTAGCACAAACAACGATTTTGCTTAATCACAAATCTCATTTTAAACGAGTTGTAGCGCAAAAAGTTACAAATTTGCTATTTATTTTTTTTTTTAATACACTAAGCTCACATAACCAGCACAAATGATAAGATAATACATGAGTGTGCAAACTTCACTACACACGTTAAACCACTTAATAATAATATTTATTAGAGAAGCACACAAACAACTTGCTGTAGATGGTGCTATTAAGTGATGATTTGCTCGTTGTTTCGCTGATAGTTTGTGAGGCGTCAAAACAAAAACTTAACAGCAGACTTGCGCGTGCATTCCTCCTTCGGTCGATTGACTACAAATATAGACAACCAACAACAACAAACGATAGCAAACAATACTATGCACATATTTGTAAGTATGTATGTATGTAAATGTAAAAAATTCGCGACAACAAAGAAATCGAAGGGCACTTAAGGCATCATTCTATGGCTTTTCATTATTTCTTTTTGTTGTTGTTGTTGTTGTTGTTGTTGCTGTCACTATATTCACTATATTCGCAATGCTTACTGCTGCTATGAAGAATTTTTGCACTTTCTTTTCACTTTACACTTTTACGCAGAATTTCTGGTGAATTTTTGATTGAAAAATGCTTGCAATCAATTTGCAGCTAATTTTTATTAATTTTTTTTTTTAATATTTTCACACTTTTAATGCATTTATTTGTTTATTATTATTTTGAAATTTGCAAATTTTTCTCAACGTTTTTGTTGCTTACGCGCGCGTACAACGACCGTCACGCCAACATTTTGTTTAGATTCTCGAACTCAGACTGAAATTGAAAAGTCAAAATTAACAGCTGAAACGTTCAGCAGGTCTCGCTGCAACTACTACTGTCAAATGAGCGCACACACAACAAGCCAAACAACCAGACAGTCTGCCAAGCAGCCCTCAGTTGTGGAGAGCGCGCTCTCAACGCCAACAACTCAGCGCAAAATACCAAAGAGCCGACTCTGACGATTACTGCCTTTGTTTTGTTACACAAATTCGCTCTCGTTGGCGGCCGGCAGTTTGTTGGTGTTAAGCGCTGAATAGCTGACTTCTCACCGGTGCACGGTGTTTATTTATTAGTGTTGTTATTTGTTGATTTGCCGTTTTTTGTTTTTCTTTGACGGGGGCGCCACAATACAACTCTTTACTCTTGGCAACTGTTGCTATTGCCGCCGCGTTCAGTTGGATCAGTTATGTTATTTTGTATATTTACCGTATATACACGCGCTCTTACGCTTGCTTTTAGCAATTAGCATTTTTTTATCTTATCAATGGCATATTATCTCACATCGTGTTTGTCAAAAACGTTATGCATACATGTCAAACGCTCTCAAATCAACGGATCTTAAGTTTGTACAGCGTAAGCGCGGGTATATATTTTGTAAGATTCGCAAATATTTGGCATATTTATACTACTCGTCGAACTACAAGGTTTATTTTGATGAAATTTTAGCGTTATTTTGATGAGAGAGAAAAGCGCTGAATAGACAGAGCGTGGGAGAAAATTGCCAAGAGGGAGAGAGTAATATGATAATTTATTCTCTTATCATAGTAGAGTGCATATGGTTAGCAAGATCTTCTAATTAGAAGATGAAAACTTAGAATATACTTTTACTTAGAATATACGCTTATTGGCATTAGAAAATTACAAAAGAGGTTAGGTAACACAAAAAAAAAAACAAATTTCTGTGAATTTGATATACAATTGGAAATATAATGAAGGAAGTATGTGTCTGAGTTTGTTGTTGTCATTTTTACCGTTATTTTAAATGTGTTTAGCACGAATTTGAAAGTTATGAGCAACGTAATCTAACGGCAGTTCTAGTAAATTAGGCGCTTCTATATAATTTTGGTTCATGGAACATGGTTTTATAGAATGTATGCGTGTAACGTGTAAGCAAGGTTTTAGAAGAAATTTTGAGATCATAGCTTCTATATAATTTTGGTTCATGGAGCATGGTTTTATAGAGTGTATGCGTGGAAGCAAGGTTTTAGAAGATATTTTGAGATCATAAACGTGTAAATTGAGAGTTACTATAGACGAAATCTAACGGTATGTCTCGTAAAATAGGCGCTTCTATATAATTTTGCTATGTGGAGCGGGATTTTATAGAATGTGTTCGCGGAAGCAAGGTTTTAGAAGACATTTTGAGATCATAGACACATAATTTGAGAGTTATTATCAACATAAGATAACGGTAGGTCTCGTAAAATAGGCGCTTCTATATAACTTTGGTTCATGAAGCATGGTTTTATAGAATGTGTGCGTGGAACCAAGGTTTTAGAAGAAATTTGGGATCATAGACATGTCATTTGAGAGTTAGACGTAATCTAACGTTATGTCTAGTAAAATAGGAGCTTCTATATAATTTTGGTTTATGGAGGGTGGTTTTATAGAATGTGTGAGTGGAAGCAAGGTTTTAGAAGAAATTTTGAGGTCATAGACGTGTAAATTGAGAATTATTATAATCTAACGATATGTCTAGTAAAATAGTTCTATAAAATTTTGGTTTATGGAGCGCAGTTTCATAGAATATGTTCGTAGAAACAATGTTTTGAAGGAAACTTAGATTCATAGACTGCATTAAGCGGTAGTATATAAAGATGATTTAAATAATGAATTTACAGAACGGCCCAAATAGTGTCTATTTTAATGAATGCTTCAATATAATAACATATGTATCAATACTGACCATCAGAAACTAAAAGAACCAAGAAACAATTGTTATTCGTCAATACAACAACAATTGTAAGGTAATCAGACGTGTTAATTAATCTAATTTTTATCTAATCTTCAGCACTTGAACTTGAACAATTTAAAGAAAAAATGGATGAACAATAAATTTATAAATTTTAGTCACTAATATTATGTTATGGTTAGAAATATTTTTTTGTAATTTTTTTTCATTGCCTTGGTGTTCCGCGCAACATGCAAAACCTCAATATTTAACGGAAATGTGCAATATCTCACACAACACTTTAAGTAATTACAATTACTAAGCGTTATTGTATTTCATTAACGGAATAATAATGACTCATGCCGACACATACACACATGGTACATACATACAAATAAAACATTATTATGCATATGACTTAATACAACATTGCAAGCTGTTCAGTAAACACTTTGCCACTACCAGTGTACAAATTACTCAATTGATATCAACGCTATCAACATTTTTGAAAATGAATTCTGCAAATTCTAGCAATAAACAAGCTTGATGATATTCTCTTTAAAGTTTTTATAACAATTTGTATTATAATCTACTCTTTGCTGAATGTAAACAAACACTTATGCATGTGTTTGCCTATTCAACTAATAATATTGTTGCATACTTTTAGGCGCACGTACGTAAAAATGGTTTGAAAGAGACGTATGATCTTATTTGAATGTCACAATTGTTGTTTAAATATAATTTTTTTTTTTGTATAAAAACGAGTTTAGAAAAAAGAATATAGCTCAGACATAGCTTTAATATTCATTTAACGAAGTGTTGGGTGATTACAATAGTACTAAATATACATATTTCGAAACACTCAATATGAAAAATACTTTTAAGTGTATTGCTTGTAATTTGCATTTAAAGCAATATTTACAATGCTGAAGACTAATAAAGATTGAATTTGACTTGTGATGACTAATAATAATTTGTTGTTGCGTCAATGATCTTGAAAAAGAAATTCTAAAATCTTTTTGGAGTACGACTACATCAGATAGCGCTTTTCAGTATACGAAAATTAAATTAATTCAAATATGGAGAATATACTGCTGATACAACTGGTAAGGGTTCTGAAGAAACTCTAAAAAAAATTAAAAAAAGTCAAAAGTAACACTAATTACATATTCACAGTATAAACTATTTTTAAGTTCCTATTTAAACACTCAGCGAGAATTAACTTTACTTGTTCATATCTACACGTTCATGCGTTAAAGTAATTACACATGTAAATGCGATTAGCTTATCACTGCACATACTGCTTTTTCCATTGTTTATAAAAAAAAAATAATAATAAAATGCTGTTCATTTTCTTATGACATTGACACACTTAATGCGCTGATAACACAAGCTATTTTAGTTTGCTTTCTTTGCACTTATCACAATAGCAGCTAAGAACAATTAATATAATTAAATTAAAAGTTACTAACCTGTATTGTGTACTTCACTTTTTTGCGAAAAATTAACTTTTGCATTACTTTCATATTTATTGAAATTTATATAAATTATGCACTTTCATTCGGAAATTTTATTTATATTATATGAACTATTCTTTTAACACTTATATTAACAAAAAAAAATTCACAAAACTACCGTTTCGAACCATTGCCGTGTCAATGCACGCTCACAATTAACAAGCTGACTTTTTGGTGAAGTAAAAAACCATGTGCTAGCCGAAAAAGCCATAAACGCAACTAGTAAAACAGTTCAAAAGTGAATTGTGATTATTTTAGCAAACAAAAAAACTAAACACAAACAACAATTTTGTTTACTACACACTTTCGGACGTCACCACGTGCAACTAAATACATATGTATAAAAAATATTCAAACAAAAACTGGTTGCAATGGTCACTTTTTATGGTGCACGTTGTTAGAAATTTGCATAACTAGTTATACACGCGCTGACCGCCCAAACAGCTTGTGTTTATTTTACAAATTTATTATTTCTAATTTGAAGCGCCGGTAAGTCTCTGGCGACAAGCAATTCCCACACCCACTACAAAGTATTAAAATAAAATCATAAACAAAGTCGCGTGAGTGAAACAAAGAGGAGATAACAGTTTTTGGCACATATTTTGTTGGTGCGAAAATGATATATGTAGGCTAAAGTTGAAGAAATGTCAGTTGAAAATATATTTTTTAATAACTATGGACTCTTTCAAAGCAAAATGGTGAAAGAGAAAAAAGTATTTTATAAAATTCACACACCTTAAAAGAGAAGCAAATTCTACGAAGAGAAATTAAAAATGTGAACAATGAGTAATACGGTACATACAATAAACCTTGTATGCAAATAAGCTGCAGAATTTTTTCTTTCTACGTACTGCTATTCAATTGGTAAACAAGCAAACCAAATAAACAGCGAAAAACTGACTGAAATTGCAATAAAAAACACAAACATATTGTATTTACAAATAATGCCGCAGCAAATAAAAGTGTTACGGCAGCATGACTTGCTTTACGGAAAGTTCAATTTGCCTATCAAAGTAAACAAGACAGTGTCTTATTGCAATTACATTAAAGTTTGACACTAGACACACAAATGCAAACAAAACGACTTTGCGCTGCAGCTTGTCAACACCAAAAGCAAAGTCTGGCTTTACAAGGCGCGGTTGAGCAGATTATCTGCACATGCACGTCTTGAAATGAGCTACAAAGCGCCAAGCAAAACAAATCTTTTCGCAATGAACACACATATGACTCATTTAGTGTCGAAGTGGAGTTGTGTAGAACACATAAATGACGAATTAATTGCAGGAAGATAAGACACGCAGAATGTAGTAAGCCAATTGGGAGTTAATGAACTATTGAAATGTGTATAAGAACAATGAATAAATTTTAAGGTTCATGTTAGAAATACACAAAAAACACATACCTGAATTTCCAGTAGTAGTTCTTGCTTTTTTCGGCGCAGCTCAATTAACAGCTTCTGCTGCTCAGGAGTTAATTCTGCAAAGAAATAATATAAAATGAGAAATTATGATAATTAAGACAAGCAAAACTTAAAATATAGCACAAGAGTAAGCATAGCATAGTAAAAAGTTACAGGTGAAATGCGGAAAGTAGGACACACAGCATGAGAATCGTTTTTAGTAAGCGCGGTTTTATATACTTTTCACAAACATATTTTTAAACTAAGCTTTACAAACATTTGGCGATAATGACTTTATTTACTTTTTATGACAAATAAATGCGTTTCGAGTGGCTTTGTGAATTATATTTCTTATTCATATACAAACAGAAAACACATTTCGTGTGTAACAATTCAATTAAAAAATAAAAAATGAACTAATAGTAACCAGTACGCTTCAACAAATATTTATTCACCCATATTTCGACTTCAAAACTGTCTGCCATAAATTTTGTATGACACTTATATTTTAGAACTTCCACAATATTTGTATTTTGTGCACTGCTCACTATAGATGCCTACACAAGCAGTTCTTATGTGCGTCTAATTCTTTTGTATCAATTATGTACGTTCCTAATACCTTCGTTGTCGTACACACAAATTAGGCAAGCCACCTCCCCAATTCGCCAATTAAGCCAATTGCTAAATGGCTTTAGGTACGAAAATAGCCTAGTGTCAATTTGCTGTGTTCAATAAATATGGACGTCAATGAACGTTGGTAGCCAAGTAGTGTCCCGCTGTAAGTACAATGAGCGCTTATTGAATTCAAACGACATTGTTCAACAGGGATGTGATTAAATTATATGAATTAATGAAGCATGCTCATTTCAATTAATGTGTTGCGTTGGTTATGTTAAAATTAATTTTTTAATATTTCTATTGAAAAAAACATATTTTTCTTTTGTTGCAACAGCTTTTAATTCATGCACAAGTACTGGAAATGTTTTATGCTCCTGGACTTTCACCTGGCTGCCAATGAAAAAAACATGAACGTCAACAAAACGCCTAGCATCAAATTTGTTGCATATACATGTATATATGTATTTACAATTTCATTTCTATTGTATATAGCAGCTCATGTTTATTTATCATATAGCTTCCAATTGTTTTGTAAGAAGCCACATTCCGTATGTTGGAATTTACACAATTGGTTAATTATTTATATTGGGGCAAGTAGTTCATTCCAACAGTATTTTCATTTTTCTATGCTTTGCTTTAGTTCTTTTTCGTTTTTTTTTTCTTCCCAATTTACCTGGCGTTGTGAAGTCGCTACGTCCAGCGGTGGACGCCTTCGAAATCGCACCGTACGACCGATTATCCATCGCACTAATCATTTTAGCTACCGCACAGCTTTATTTACCGCACTAATTTATAATTTAATTAATTATTTTCATTATGTATATTCACAATTTTCACACACACAATACACAAAAATATAAGAATTGAACACAAATCGGAGTTTTTTCGTTGCAAGTTTCGACGCGTTTATTTCTTCTCGTTTCTTCACATAGAGAAAAGTCAAATAAGTGATAGTGTTGCCACTTATTATCTCACTATTTATGTGTTTATTTAAGAATGTTGCAGGATTTTATTAGATAAAATCATAAAAAATTATATATTTAAGCTTTAAAATAGAATTACAAGAACTATACAATTAGTTGAATAATATCTTTGTCGCTGCAGTTGGAATGAAACAGTCAGAAAACATAAAATTATAATTCTTACAGAAAATGGCAACTTTCACGTTCTCCATGTTTTGCTTTTTCCCCGTATTCGTTTAAATGCGCCAAAGTAGGGTGGTTTATTATATGAATAATTGAGTAGGAAGAAGTTATAATACAAAAAAATATATATTTATGAGCTTAAAAAAATGGAATTTGAATTAGAAATATGTTTAGTTGTTCAGCTAAAATCCGTTTTTAGACAAAAACAACAATATTAATGAAATTATTTCCAATTAAAGAAATATTTCCGCAATTACAGACACACCTTGATTCACAGTTCCTACTGAAATTATCTTTAAATCCAGTTCGCATTAGCAAAGTCAAACACCGAGTCGAGAAATTAAAATATGTTAGCCATCTAGCGGTGGAGAGCTAAAAATTTTGCATTTCGAATGCCAAGATAAAGTGTAGATAAACGCAACCACATAAATCTCTTGTCAATCTCACTAATAGATGTCGCTGCGAATCAATTCTTAGTCATGTTTCAAACCAGCTAAAACAGCGATATCTAGAAAATTAAAAAAAAACGACCACAGTGGTCTAGTCACTCACCTTATATTCTTAATAGATGCCTTTAATTGACCGCCTCAAATTCCCTGCAACTACTTATGTACCCAGCACTGCATTCTTATGCATCTCTGTGTTGTGCGCTTGAAACTCGTGATATGAATTGGTTTTGAAGAATTTCTTCTCTTCAGCATTATTGCAATGCTCACATTCGTATATGAATTTGCCTGGATGTTTGCCGGTTTTGAGCACATGTTTACGCAAATTATCGAAAGTACTGCAGCGGAACTCACAGTGTCGACAGTGGAACGGCTTTTCACCAGTGTGAGTGCGCAGATGACGTTTTAGATGTCCCTTGATGCGCGCCTTGAATTCGCATTGGTCACATGTAAACCATTTGGATGGCGCGAGGTGGGTGCGGGAGTGTCTGTGAATGGAAAAATGTTAAGAATAAATTATTTTAGGTTAAGAAAATTTTAGGTTATGTCAACCATATGGAGACTGGTAAAAAAGCTAATGGGACCTCAATAAATATGGATTAATAATATAATATTGTAAGAATATAGCTCATACATCTTTCCAAGTCTTTAACGAAGCTCCTCTACCAACGAATTTATATTTAATGGACAACCGAAACCCAGGACTATCCTCAACCCAGTTAAAATGTCTTTGTTCAGCATACAGTTCTTCTTTTCTTTGTGCTTACAGAAGACCATACTTTGAAGATTTTAAATGGCACAAGGATATTCGCACAGACTATGCAGGAATTCTTCACCGAGGTCGGTTGAACCCAGAAAATTTAATTTATAAGATAGGAAATAATAGATGTTCAGACTACTATTCTTATGAGCTTCAAGTATACTCTCGCCTCAATTGAAGTTTGACCTTTTCAATCCAGTGACAAATATTGCTTTAAAACTGTTGAAGACTTTTCTTTTTACCCGGACTTCCAGATCAAGCTTTGCCAGATGTTTTCTTTGTATTAGACAATAACTATGGAACTTAAAGACACCTTGCTTCTGGGAGTAAAAGGACTTCTTCGAGGCGTTCTATACCAAGTGAGGTTTGAGACAAGGTCACATACTATCTTGTGACTACTCCGAACTAACGCTGGAGAAAATAATACGAGCAGCAGCGCTAAATGGAGAAAGTACAATCTTCTATATGAGTGTACAGCTGCTGGCTTAAGCCGACGATATTGATATTTTTGGACTACCGCGACCTTAGTTCTGTATTTTCTGGATTGGGTAAGAAAACGAAGCGTATGGGTCTGGTGGTGAGTGAAGAGAAGAATGAGAGGAGCTCATTAAACAAACAGTTAGAGCAATCGCTCCTTGCCTCTCACGTCACTGTTGACAGTCATAACTTTGAAATTTTAGATAATTTCCTCTAGCTTGGAACCAGCATCAACAACACCAACAATGTCAGCCTCGAAATCCAACGCAGAATCACTCTTGTCGGCAGGTGCTACTTTGAACTGTGTAAAGTAAAGTCCTCTCCCGACGAACAAAGACCAAACTCTACAAGTCCCTCGTCATTCCCGTCCTGCTTTATGACACAGAAGCGGTACCGACGGATGCCGAGGAGCTTTCTTATTCCTTATTTTAAGCTGGGTCGGAAGTAAAGTAAAATTTTATGATTAGACTTTCTTAATAACGAAATTGCAGAGACGGAACCTCGAAATTATTTACGATGTATTATCTTCACGGGAAAAGCATACTTGACAGATGTTTTTCGGTACTAAGATAAGAATATAAACTAAGTTTTGGAATAGATTTGAAAGATGTTGATCTCAAATGAATATTTTGTGGAAGAAACCCAGAATTATTTGAATAGAGAGGTTTTTTGTCGGTACTAGAGTAAGAGGACCAACTTTAAAAATCTTCGAAGAAGTCATAAACATTGTTGCGTTAAGATCTGAGATCTTGAGTTAACCAATTGAAAACAGATTTTTTGTTCGTTTGAAAAATTTAACGGTAATTTATCTTAAATATAGAGTTTAAGCTTCTTTCTGAGAGAAAGCTACCAAAAGTAATTACAAATCTGACTACCGGAGCACGCAGCTATTCTCTGCTTATCTCAAGATCGCCATGGTTTAAGCAAGGGATAAAGTGTGAGCCAACCAATAAGCATTCACAGCCTTCTTTTTTGGCGTATTCTTCTTCGTGGCCTAATCGCATAAATACTCGTAATTCGAACGAGTGGGTACTAAACAAACGCGTAAAACTGGCAATGACCAACGAAAGTTTGCACAAAACCTCAGTTAATTGTTAATTTAAGAGACTTGCACACCGCCACAGATCGATCTCGCGATGGACGACACATCATTGCCGCGCGAGCGCGCGCTCACCCAAAATGACCCAACTCAACTGCACAAGGCATAATGAAATAAGGAAATAAATAATGAGAAATACGCACGAAACACAACAACAAACGGCCGACCTGCATGCTGCATATGGACCAAACTGGATACCGAAACTGCTGGACATATAAACCAGCAGCAACGGCTAATCAAATGGCCATATGCGACCACAATGAGACGCTGAGGAATTTCTCGACCTCGTCCTGTCCAACAACAATAACAACAACAGTTGTAGAAACGAAACTAATTCGCCATTCGGTTGTGCTGAACTGAAATCAGATGAAAATGTCCAAATCGAATGAAATGAAATGTGAGTTAAAATCACCAAAACACGACTCTAACTCGCCGACGACGATGACTACGACGACTGGTGCCTGTTGCAACATACAACAACACATAGGTTTGTATAGGCGACCCGCCATCGATTCATCGATACACCGACCAAGCGCAGTGCGCACATATTCACAGCATTTATCAGTCGTACGGACTGCTATGGTGGAATTAATTGCCACCAAAGCCGTTCCAGAAGCCGCCTGCCCAATCGATAGTGGAGTACAACAAAAGTAAAAACAAGAAAAAAATGCAAAAAAACATTGTGTTGTATCTCGCTACGTTCATCCATTCGTGCGTCCGTTCCGTCGCTGCGCGTACTCCGCTATTGTCGCCTGCTCGCCCAGAGGACCTTCAGTTGCCGCGCGGTGGAACGCGTGTTATTGCTGGAATTGGCAAGTGGTATTTTTCGCTGCGTTCACTTCGGTTCGTTGTAAATTCTACGTAAATATGTTTGTGCGCGCACGCGGTGAGCTTAATTAGCGGCAAATAATGGTCTGCGTGCCTCGCCACCTCATTTCGGTGTGGAGTCCAGCCCTGACAGCAGCGCAACAACGACCAATCGTACACAGATCAAAGTCAATATGTGAATGTTTGTCTGTCTGTATATATGTATGTGTATGTATGTGTACGAACAAGAAAGCGAAATTCACAAGTCCATGTGCATGCGCAACAACAACAACAATAAAATACAGCAGCAATAATAGCTGTTCAGCGATCACTAATTGTAGATATTCCTATTGCTCACAATTAGTTTGCTTGCAAGTAATGCTAAAACATATTTTGTGACAAATGCGCGAAATGGCTGGCAAAAGCTCCGAGCACTGTGTTGGATGGGGTTATTTGATAAAAATAATATTTTTTTCCCGAACCTTACTTTTCTGAGACAGCGAGCGTTCCTTTGAAACAAGGAAAGGACAAATTCACAAATTTCATGAACCTTGAGAAAACACCTCACCGTCCTATTCATGACACTACCTAATCTGAAAGATCCCAAAACCTCTAAGACGGCTTTAATATTCTTTAAATAATATAGATTTGCAAAGCTTTTACACTAGAGGGATGTTAATACGACAAAAACTTCAAGCTTATTAGTTCAAATACAAAAACATTCTTACGAAAAACCTTCCGGAGCTTTTAAAAGCTTTTCATCTAGAGAGCTATAAAAACCATATTTCAGCAATTATAATAACCTTTGCAGTATACGAGTATACCATCCAAATTACGGCACTGTCTGACCTGAAGGAACTCAAAACTTGTAAAGCGGCTTTCATATTCGTAAAATAAAATAGCTTTTAAAGCTTTAACACTGGAGGGATATTATGATCGTTAAAACTCCAAAGCGTTTTGGCTCAAAAACAAAAGCATTATTATGAAAAGTCTTCCTTAAACAGAGCTTTTAAAAGCTTTTGCTCTAAAGATTCTTACAAAGTAAAGTTCAGAAGCACGGTGTTTTAAGAATAATGTTACATTTCGAAGTAGAACCTCTTCAAGCTTTATCAACCTTTTAAGATATACTTTTATAGTGCTGCTAGATAAAAAAGCTTTTAATAACCGACAATCTTCGGATTGTGAAAGGGAGCAAGATCAAGATTAAGGTTCAAGTCACACGCTATTTGCCAAAAGCTGCTTGTAGGAAGGCGAAGAGGAATGATCCAAGCACTTCCTTCATCAATGTACAACATCCGACTAAAATTAAAACACCTCGGTAGGCACATCTTCGGCAAACCCAATGAAGTAATACTACGAGTCATTACCCGACATAAACACTTTATAATAGAGTCCAAGGATAGGCGCCGCTGTCTATGTGAGACTCTCTGCAGTTGCAGATTTCCTTTGACTTAACCTAACTAATAGATTAAATATTATATTAAAGAGATAATAGAGTGTTGCCTAGATCATCAAAAGTGTCGTGTACTAAAAAAAATTGTTGTGTTTGCCGAGTGTTCCGTATGTTCCTGGAAATCGGACAAACAGTGTCTCCAATGGTTCACAGTGAAATTGATATTTGAAAGCAAATTTGGATAATTCATGAAACACATTATATGTTCCCTGGTGATCTTAAGTTACCTAATTGTGGAGAGAAAAATTTAATTATAAGTGGAAATAAATCGGACTGGATCCGAGACAAAACTACACAAAAACTTGAGAATAAAGTTATATGAAGTTAAGGATCATTAGTGACCTTACCAAATGATTTGATGCTACACACAGCGTCAAAAGTAATCGTTTTCTATGGAACAACTCGACAGATCGATTGAAATATTAAATTAGTTCAACACGACCGATCACAAGCACATGAAACGTCTAGAATTAATTTCGAATCTTGACATAGTATGGGTTCCCATGTTTGTACAGAACGAAATTTGCTTCGTCGGATTAACGACTGCGATTTGTTTATCAATCGTCAAAGAAATTATTAATTTTTGAAGCAGATTGACGACGAAAAATGGGTTGTTTACAATACTATAAAGCGCAAGGGATCATGGGCTTAATGAACCAGCTCAAACCACTTTGAAGGTCGATAGGTAATGTTGTAAGTTTGGTGGGATTTAAAAGGAATTGTTTGAGCTTTTTCCGACAATACTACGAATATTCTGAAGTGTATTGTAATCAGCTGGATAATATAGCGCGAGGAGTTTCCTGCACCTATGGAATGAGATTTTCCCTCGATTCGATTAGAATTTTTCAGTTTAAAAAATCAAATTTTTTTCGGTTTAAAAAATTCCAATTTTTTTTTTTTTCACATAAAAAAAATCCAATATACACCACCGAATACCAAAACAATGTAACCGTATGCATATGGATATGTGTCCGCGGTAACATGAATATGAACGTGTCTCAGCGCTTGGACACGCATGTAAAATCGTAATAAACCAAACAATGCAAGCCAATGATCCAAATCAGAGGGAATCGCTGCTACCAACGAGCGCATATTTCAAGGTTAAATTGACTTCAATAACCGCCACCGCATTTACCCAGCATTAACGTGTGAGCATAGGGACCACAATACGACCGGCCCGACAAGCGACCGTTGCGCCAACCAACAACAATCAACAGTCATTGCAACAAGAAAAGAAAAATGAGGAAAGAAAACTGTCGCGCCCGCGCTTTGGCGATCATCGTCATACGCCACAGCAATGTCAGCAGCACAACAAAGTTTTCAGCAATGCACCGGCATGGTAATCATTGCAGCATACGATTACTTGTCGTCATCAACGTACTGGCTATCCAACACAACTTCGTGCTGACTTCGGCTCACTTGCATTTTGCGGCGAAGACTTTAGACTATGTCGTCGTCATCAGCATCAACGTCGTCAATAGCACACACACTTGCAACGCGAATGCGATCAGGGGCGGACAGCGTAATGCAACAACAACAATAATAACACATAGTACTACTGGAGATACTCGTTGCACAGTGTATAGCTCGCCGCAGTCGCCAATTGGCTGAAGTCGTTGATATTAGCTTCTGGCGAGATCATTTCCAGGCAGCAGTGCTGAGGACGGCGGTGGCGGTGTCGGTGTCGTATCGACTCTTGCGAAATATTACAGGAATTCAATGCGCATATCAAAGCGATCGATAAGTCACGATTCCTGAGGGTATGGCTTCGTTGTCGGTTGGCTGTTTGCTGACGCGGTTTGCTCGATTTGCTTGGCTGGTGCGCGCTTAGTGGCTAACTGTTGGCGTTGCTTTTATTTGCCTGCGCGTCGTTAAGATTTCTATTTGTTTTCATTCCTCAGCGTTTTTTTTTTTTTCTTTTCTCAGATTGTATGCTGCACAGTCTTTATTGGTTTTGTTAGTGCTTGCTTCTAAGACGGTGGCTGGCCGCGACCGATTATGCGATGCAACCAAATGTCAGTAGCGGCAGCTGCGATTTGCGAATCTGCGCCTCGGTTCATTGCTTTTTCTACACTTTATGTTGTTACTATCGTTTTTGGTCAACTTGTAAATGTTTGCCCATCAATTTATGCATGCAATTGCAAACGGTTGCGCGCACATTGCAATTATGCCCTTGGATTTTCCACCAAAAGGCTTATCTGTCGGTTGTAGAGCCGCTGTTGGCGCTGCTACCAACACCGCGCGATGCGCTGTAAGTTTCTTCATGATACAATTACTTGTGCGCGAAGATGAGTAGCCGCGGAAGGCCCAAGTGGATAGCGCCAAGGTGACCAAAATAAGTAGCGAATTAAGCTGATAATTATGGCAAGTCATTGGTTGAGTGATGGTGCAACATGAGCAGTCAATGTAGTGATTAGTTTCAGGAGGGAATATCCAAATGTTGGGATTCATATGTTAATAGATGTTTGCAAGAGAATATATATAGCATGTGAATGAGTACATTACAGAAGGTATCCCCTTAAGATCGCCATATCCCTTTGACTCCCCTTATTAATTTTTCGATCACACCCAGAATCTTCAAAGCGATCAATGCCGACCGTACCCCGGTAGTGTATCTAATTCCATTTCATTCCATTTTGAGATTGCCAATGAATCCTTCTATAGAATATTCACTAAAATAAGTGTGATCTCAATATCACCGAACTAGAAACAGTCAGAAACTCCTTTGTCTTATCGGAGTTTATTTTAAGACAGATAAACCTAACGAGAATTTATCACAATTTAGATAATCGTCAGCTTTTGTTCGGTCTTTTTGTCCCATGATCGTTTGCAAGACCTGTAGTGATCTTCTTTTGCTTCACAAGATTCATCATTCTTTAGCTGAAGGAGGTTTGGGATTGGCATCCAGCTGAGCTTAGTGAGGCTATAAATTTGTCATAATGGTATCTACCGAAACTCTTTGGGAGTCTTACTTATGAATTTGGTATCTCCGCAAAACTAATACGGCTGTGTATACTTTGAAACGTTGAGCAACACCAAAAGCTCCGTCAGGTTCGAGAAGGATCTCACCGAGCCATTCGATTCCAAACGAGGTTTCAGGCAGGGTGATCACCATCTTGTGACTTCTTTAACCTAATGCTGGAAAAAATAATACGAGCTGCAGAGCTTAATAGAGAAGGTACAATCTTCTCTAAGAGTGTACAGTTGCTTGCGCACGGCGATGATATCGTTATCATTGGACTTAACTACCGCGCCCTTAGTTCTGCTTTTTCCAGACTGCATAAGGAAGCGTAGCGTATGATCTGGTAGTGAACGAGGACAAGACGAAATATCTCCTGTCATTAAACTAAGAGTCGACGCACTCACGTCATTGTTGACAGTCATAACTTTGAAGTTGTAGATAATTTCATCTATCTTCTATCTTGGAAAAGTCCTTTTTCGACGAACTATAACGAAACAAGTCACTCTTTCATTCCGACTTGTTTTATGGTGCAGAAGCATGCATCCGATGAGACGGTACTAAGAGTTTTAGAGAAAAAGGTTTTGCGGAAGATATATGGTCCCTTAAACATTGGCAACAGCGATGGAACGATGAGTTGTCACATTGATGACATTGACATAGCTCAGCGAACAAAAAAATGGCGGAAGGCAACTATCTAGTTTCGAAATCAAGAGACTTGGCAGTGTTTTGACAGTACAAAGGACACAGGATACAAAAGATATAGGATCGAGAATGAACCACGAAAAACCCGCAAATCGCTGCTGTTAGAGAAAGAGGAAGAAAATATAATGGAGTGAAATGTTACTATATTACTGATTTCCTCATTTTTGGAAAAAATCATCGAATTTTTGATTATTTACTCTTTCAAGTCTTCATTTATCAGGTTTGGTACCATGAAACTGGTACTTAGTTTGATAACGTAAGTCTATATTTGAGTTAAATTCAAAAATCTTAGTACCTTTCCCTTCAAATTTGTGGTGTCCATCTTGATGTTATCTTAACAAAGGCTATTCAAGCCTACTTCAGACCATTAGTGGACTTTAGAGGAAGCTTTTTCATGTCAAAAATACACTACATAATTTGGTAGTTTTCAATTTGAACACACGGCTCTCTACAAAGCTTCGACCGCTTTTTATCTTCGGTATGATTGAAGGCTGTGCTAAAGTCTTTAATATATTTCTGAAACAATTTAAGCCTGTTTCGATTCGCAATATCTGTATTGAGTTAATATCTTATTACCTTTCAAACTCTCTAAACATATTTGTGACCGCTTAATGCAAGGCTATCCAACAATTTTATTTATGAAACTTGCTTGTTCATTTCACCACTCAATAAGTGTTTGCGATTCAAAGACGACACTTTGGTATAAATATTGTAGCCACTTACCTCTTTAAATGCAGCAAACTTTTCCCTTCATAGTTGCATGATGGCTCAGTGCATTTTAGCTGCTCCTTGGCATGTGATGCCGCATGAACGCGCAGTAAAGTGGCATTTGCGGCAACATATTTGCAATTCTTATATTTACAAGTATTTTCAGTATTTTCCGACGGCAAAGTGGCGTGGCTCGCGCTATGCTTTTTCAGCATATACCTGTGGGGAATAAAAATGTTAATATATTATTTATAGTAGAAAATGTCCATGTATTATTGATATAGAGAGGTGTTTAAACTGTGAATTGCAAATTATAATTATTGATAAGATGAGAGATGAAAGAGTTGGAATATAACAATTGATGTTTTAAAAAATAAAGCAAAAATAATTCTTTGTCAGACTCACACCTCCCACCATATTATGACAAATGTTCTGCAACTCGGTAAACTTTAAGTAATCATTCGAATATGTGGAATATGCTTACATATATATTTTTTAACATTTGCCTACAACATTTTTAATTACATTAAATCAAAGCAAAAGTAATTCGCAGCAAAGTCACGTACCAAACTAATGTACGACGGCACGTTCAATGGACTGAAAACATTCATCGGAATATATACATATAGATATACACAAAACGACCAGCGTCAGTATGTATGTATGTTACTAGTGGCCACAAATGCAAAACTTCCATTGCAATAACAACTCGGTGAAGTGCAAGCAAATACCAAACATAGCCAACAGCGGAGTGTCCACACGCAAAAAAGGGCAACTCACGGCCTCCAAAAGCGGCGACACACCAAGAGATGTACGGTCAGTTGGACACATTTTTGGTGTTGAAACGTCCGAAATGTAGAAATCGTAGGCAAAACTTTTGCAAACATCAATTACGTGTGCTAATTAATCGGTACAACAGACGGTCGGTTAGAAGGTGGGGTGACCGCCAGCATTCGTCCACTGGACGTTTACTGGAGAAAAAAGCGAAAGACGAACTGCTGCTCGGTGGAAAATAAGTGCATTTAGAGGTGGGGGAAATAATGAAAGTTCGATTGATTGGGTACCAAGAAATGATAAACCCTTTATACAACATTAAATTGTATTAGAGTAGGAAGAAAATATGAAATAAATCTCCAGTTCCAGGTTTATCCCTACGAAATCGAAAAATTACCGAGATTTATGTATATCTTAACACGATGTCTGAACCATTAGGTTCCAATAACTAGATACTTTAGTTCAAAGTTATCCACGATAGGTGATCTCTTGTCGAAACTTAGGAACGGTAAATGTTATGGAAGAATATCTCCATTTATTGCCTAATATTTCTTCTATAGTTCCAATTTGGAGGGATAACTATCGAAAGATAGATTATGTTTCCAGTTCGAATTAACAGAATTATGTATTTTAGGCAATAGAATGCAAAAGAACTCCATCGAAACGGAGCTATAAATGCGTTTCGGGACTAGAAAGAAGTATTGGCTAAATTTCAATCTACAGCTCAGAACTGGCTTCCACAGAATACTATTTGGACTACTAAACACGATCGGAATATATTTTAAAAATACTTCTCGGACAAAGGAGAACAGAGGAGTTGAGGAATTTATAAAATAGGTTGAGTGCTAAAACAATCGGATTTACCTTATTTGAAAGTACTATTTCTGAGCAGTATTTTAGGGATTTAGTGGAACCGGAGGAAAGATTTAGATTCTAAAAAATTTAGATTGAATTCTTTCAAAAAAATTTCTTATAATGGATTCATATCAAACCCTTACCAGTTTCAACACACAAAGCTCTCCTCACTAACTTCTTCGACATGAAAGCAGAACTTTTGTTGGTCACCCCATACGAAATGTCTATATGTATGTAAGTAATTACCATACATAGGTACTTGTACGAGTATTGTAAAAATCTCCCTGTAATGGAGTTGAAGAGAGGGAGACTGCTTGTATGCAGATGCCAGCAGACAGACGACGGTACAAAAGTTTTTCTAATTACTGGTGACATTTCGAGAAATTCGAGAAAAATGAAGTGAATCATGCACTGAATATATAATTTGATTGATTTTTCAATTGGAATTCGAAAATGCTGCGCCATGCTGTTGGAGGCTTTAAGAAATAATTAAAGGAAGTGGTTAGTCGATTGTAGACTTTGGTATTTCGAATGCTGTATAATTAAATTGGGTATAAGCATGCTAAAGTGAAATACTAAAGTTAAATTGCGGAAGCTCTCAAGTTGCTTAAAGAGAAATAACTAGTCTTTCATAGTCAGTATTTTGGGAATACATTTGACTGGAAAATAAATTTGGTAAGATAATACTAATATTCTTCGAATATTCGAAGTAAATATTCGCAAACTTTAGGGAGGCTTGGCTTTAATTTCTTTTAGGAATCGATTCATACTATCTCTTAAAGGTCTGATCGAGTCTTAGTCTGAAGTTTTAACGATGAAAGGTAGAAATATTTTATTTTTCGGAATTAGAATCTGGTTTAATTTCAAAACAAGTAAAGAACTCAGAAAATACTGGGCTAATTGAAAAAGGAAATGAACTTGGGATCAAAGAACAACATGAGTGGTGTAAACATGTTTTAAAATATTGGGTACAAGTAAAAAGGTAGATTACTATAAGACCCTTACTAAAATATATAACTTCCGATTTCTTTTGAACATGAGGTAGAATAAAGAATAATAAAGATACTTACGGAATTAAATACACAAAAAAGTCATCGGAGATCAAGGAGATATCCTTATTGCCTCTTTTTTAGCTTTTGCCACAACTCGCTGAGGAAAACAAAGACCAATTCGTTCGTGGTCTAGAGCTAATAACGGGTGATCCAAGTAGAAGTACTTTGTTTAATAGCAATGTTTGACCAATCACGCGCGAGTCGTGTTAAGCTTTCATGTTATTTTTGTTCAGTATTGTTTGGCATTTCAACATGGAAAACTTACACCTGTACAACGTTAACAAACTCTACAACTTTATTAAGAAAATTCAAGTTCTGTAAAGAGTGTGTTTCGCGCGCATCACTCAACTTATGTTCAACATAATCGGCCAACTGAGGGTAATATTCGTAACACCATCACCCATGTTGAGACCCAACATTCATTGTTGAATAACATTCGACCGAATAGACCACGTCCAGCACGCAGTGAAGAAAATATAACAGTCGTAGCTGAGAGTCCATATTTCTTCAAAAATGATGCCTGTGAGAACGCAACCGCCAATGGCGACTGTTATCGCGCCGACTATTTGATGCCTGAAATTGAATCTCGTGATATCGGCGACATTTGGTTTCAACTAGACGGCGCCACTTCCCACACATCCCATCAATCAATAGAATTATTGAAAAAACACTTCAACGAGCAAATAATTTGACGTTTTGGGCGGGTCTATTGGCAACCAAGATTTTGTGATATCACACAGATTCGACACACTTATTACCAGTCGAAATCCTCGAACGTCATCGAAAATTGGACTCAACGGATGGATCATCTGAGTTGTAGCCGCGGTCTACATTTAAAAGAGGTAATCTTAAAAAAAAAATGCCAAAGAATATTCTTTCGAATGATAATAAACATTCCCCATTAAATTTGAATTTTCTGTGTTTTTTTTATATTCTCGCAACAATAGTTGATAAGTGAGTATTATAGTTTTGTTCACATAACGGTAGCTTGTAAGTCAGAAAACACTACTAGTTAGATATAGGGTTATGTACATCAAAATGATCAGGATGACGAGACGAGTTGAAATCCGGATGTCTGACTGTCCGTCCGTCCGTCATTCAGTGCAACAAATAACTTGGGTAAAAATTGATAAAAATAATTTGAGTAAAAATTGATAAAAATTGATATAATCGGATAATAACCACGCCCACTTCCAATACAAAGATTAGGTTGAAAATTACTAAAAGTGAGTTAATTCACTAACGAAAAACGTCAGAAGAAAGCTGCACTCAGATTTTTTTACAAAATGGAAAATGGGCGTGACATCGCCCACTTATGGGTCAGTATATACTATTGTTTTCTTGTAATAATGTGTCTCTGTTCCAAAAATTATTAAAATCGGGTCATAACATCTTCTAGCTCCCATATACCTAATTATAGGTTTTTCAAAAATAGGAGATAAAACAATGATATGCTCTCTTCGTCTCAACCTTATAAGGGATCATGTAAATTTCTATTCTAAATGTGACACTGTGTACAGTTTTAAACATTTTTGGTAAAATTTGACGAGATGGTGTTTACACATTTTTTCTAATCTCAAAAAGTGATCTTGTGAAGATATCTCACATGAAGGATTACATTTTTAAATCATGAAATAGATATTTTGAGATCTATCCCGCCCACACCTTGTACTTTCTTATACAATTTTCCTTGTCTCTCCTTAGTCAAACCCCCGCCAGCCATCACTTAATCTTTCGCTGTCAATGTGCTTTAGCGAAACATCAAACGAGTATTGCATATAAATATTCCAAATGCTCGTTTCCGTCTGCTGCTCATTTGACATTTTCAACGTCAAGCGAAAATGAACACAGACAACAAAAATAAAAACAACAAAGCAAGCAACAAAAAAAATGTCATCTACTTTGCACTAGTAATGCGCAACATTAACAAAGTTTCAATCTTTAATCTAAATTTGTGTTTACGGCAAACGACAACTAACCAGAGAACCAAGCAACCAGCCAACCAACAAACAAATACACCCCTCTGCATGCCCCGCAGCAGGCAACAATTTCATGCAGGATAACGTTTCCACCGACATTGTCATGCATTTCTAATGATAACGCTGCTGCTGCTGCTGCTGCCTTGGAGCACAACAATCGGATGCAGTCACTAACGACAACAACAACAACTAATAATATTAGATATACATACACAACAGCGTAACTGTACAGGTGCGCGGGCAAGGTGCTGGCGCTTCCTCTACGGACCGGAGATGTTGTTGACAGTGTTGATGCCGTTGACGGTTTGATGTGTATGTTGCTGGGTGTTGTTGCTACAGCTACTGCCTGCTGATATGTGAAATGTCACATTGTATTCGCGCTTTGAAAAGTCGCAAACTTTAATTCGTACCGCCTTCCCCTCTACGCTGCACTCGGTGGCAGTTGGTTGTTGGTGGCGCAACGCTTGAATGCATCACGTCACTGCAACAAACAAAAGGCGGCATTGAGTTGTGTTCTTGGTGCAAGGATAATGGCGACATTACTGCAAGAAAACGAGCAAATCTATGGGGAATTACAAGTTGTTGATATTTTCTGTTGTTGCTGTTGCTCATTGTGGGCTTAGGACGGCCTGCACCCTGCGCTCGCGCATTGCAGCTAACCTGCCTTGGTAATGTTGCAGGCATTCACTGGTGTTTCTGTTGGCTCAAAATTATCTCAACTTAGAAAGCTTTTGTTGTTTTCCTTTTTGTTAAATGGTTTATAAAAAATGACGCCTTTTAATGACCTCATAGAGTGATCGCGTCTCATGCTTCGAATGGCAGATGTTTCAGAGTTACTAAGGAAGTATGGATGCTTGACAGGTAGTGTACCGCTGGTAAATTTAATGAAAGGCAAAAATTGCGAAATTATATTAGCTTTTGTGTCATCTGTGAGTATACAAATAAATATATAGAGTCCTAAACATCTGTTTGCCCTTTGCAAGATTTTAATGAGCACAAAAAAAGCTTTGAAAAACGTCGATAAAAAGTCAAACAAAAAATGGGGTTTTTTTGTGCCTGAAAGTAACTGGTTTTCCAAAAAGGAGGCTACTACAAAAGTTGACCGAAAGGGACAGCAAACCACGTCATATTTTTCCAGGCTCTTTTGACATTTGTCTTCAGTAAGGCTGCCATTTAATCATGGAAAGACATATGATCCAACAATGAGTCGAAAGTATTAAAATTCACTATAGAATTTCGGAGACAGTAGCTTCAACTTTAAGAGCGTTACGTCCTCCGTCAGTACAAAATGTTCCTGTGCCAGTGAGACAAAGAAGTGCCTGTAGTATCGAGAATATTGCTGCCGCTAACGCACCAGTTGAGGAAGACCCAAATCAGTCTCTCACAATTCGTTATCAAGCATTGGTCATCTCTGTGTCGTCGTTGTGATGAAATTTTTGAAAAGATCTTGGTCTACATCCTTTCAAGATCTAATTTACACAAGAACTGAAGCTGCTTGAACACCAGAATCGTCGCATGTTTGTGAATTGGGCTGAGCAACAACATTAAAATGATCCGGATTTTCATCGAAAAATCATCTTCAGCGAAGTGTCTCATTTCTGGTTAAAAGGCTTCGTCCATAAGCAAAATATTCGTTATTGGTCTGGCAGCAATCCACATGTACTCCATGAGTTAACATTGCAGTCCGAAAAAATTACAGTTTGGTACGATTTATGGACCGGCGGCGTCATTGGGCCGTACTTCTTCCGTGATGATCAAGACCGGCATCTTACTGTGAATGGGAATCGCTACCGCTCAATGATAACCGAATATATTTGGCCCGATTTGGATGATATGGACTTGCGCCACACGCCACACAGCGAATTTCACAATCGATTTATTGAAAACCGTATTTGGGGAACGTGTTCTCCCATGAAATGGCCCAGTTAATTGGCCGTCTTTGTCGTGCGATTTGACGCCGTTAGGCTATTTCCCTTAGGTCTATATACATCAAGTCTATGGTCTATGCCAACAAGCCAGCGACGATTGATGAACTTCGTACGAATATCGAACGTGAAATGTATGCTTGGAAACCGTTGAAAATTGGGTTCAGCATCTGGATATACTTTTACAGGAATAAAGAATTTCATACTTTTGTGGCGCTCTTATTGAAAACCTCTTTAGAGTATATTTTCTTTACACACAAAATACTAAAATTTGATGTAAAAATATGTTTAATGTGATTTTAAGATAATTAATAATTTGGACTAGCATTGTTCTGGTAAGTGATCTTTAAATATACACATTCTTCCTTATGCGATGCAATATTTTTAAATTCTGTATATATTGTCGCCATAAGTAGAAGATTTTCTAAAGAAACTGAATCTTTATTAATCAAAATGTATTCTTTTTTCAATAATAGCTAACATACGCTTCGTCTTTACGAAGAATCGAGGAACTAAAAAGACTCATTAGTTGGAGCCATATTAATATCCGAGCTAGACTAAGATTTATGCCATTTTGAAAAGCAGATAGTCAATTTATTCTAGAATCATGAATTCTAGAACTCAAAAGAAGCTTTCAATATCAATTTATTTGGTTATGTTTTTTTATAAATCTCCTTAACCGTTAGATTCATAAAAAAGGTCGATTGTAAAGTCTCTGAACATTGGGTTGCTATATAAAATGAGACTTAAAATTTTTTCGAAACAATTTATTGACTGTTACATATATAAAATTTTAATGCTTACCAGGTCAACATTGAGGTTAACACTTTTATTACAACCCAAGAAAGCCATGTGTTCTTGAGACCAGATTTCTTATCGAGCTAACGATGAAAATTAGTTTTGTGAAGAAAGAAACTTCGGAATTGAGAAACTGTTTCTCTCAGTGGGCGAAAGTGTATTCAGTCTGATAAGTAAGATTCTTTAATACATCTTTTACTTCCGTTTCCATGACTGGATAGCAGGAACGGACACAGTTTTGTATAGGCTTACGAACTATCGAATGGTTTTAGGAATGAATATGAATACTACAAAATACAAATCGGTTACTAAATATAGAGTTCGTTGGAGATGACTCGAAAGTTTTAATGAAGCAACCATACTACTAAATAGTAAAATCGTTTTTTTAGCAGTAGTATTTTGACAAGATATGACAGACTGCCGGGAGTTGTCTTTATAAGGCCAAAGAGGGGGTTTGAAACATTGTTATATAGTTTGAAAGATTTATTGATGTTAGCTTTAAGCATCGACTTTTGAACTCCTCTAAACTGCAGAAAACGAGAATATAACGGTATCTTAAGTTGAAAAATCTTTTTTTGATACTTAAATTTATTTTAGAAAACCGACTGTGATAATAATTTGGGATAAACGCACCTAAAAGCTTCCTTAACTTTATTCTCTTCACTTTAATCGCCAAAATTCCCAAATATTTACCAAATAAAGCTGAGAAATGCTACGACTAAATCGTACCAACACCTTGGAATGCACATACTTATACAATATAGTACTGCTTCCGTTTCCGCATTGTGAGAATATGTCTATAACAACAACAATAAATGGTAGCATACAAAAGCTAAACTTCGCGGATACTGCTCAAAAGAAAGCGCGGCACAGAACAATAGGATACGCTGAACGACAATGACGAGGAGAACGACAACACCAGCGAAGACGACGACGAAGATTAAGCAGCAGCACAATACAATCGAATGGCGTATAAACAGGAATAAAGTTGGCGAAAGATCTTAATATTTCAGATATACTCCCGCAGCAGCGGGTCTTTCAAAGCGAATGGCAATGGAAGAAAAGAAAGGCGGCGGCAGGTGGTGGAGCGGCGGAGCAGCGGTGCAGCGGGCGAACAAAAACGGTAATGGCTGACGAAATGTTTCACACTTGAAGGCGTAAACTTTTGCTGTTGTGCCATGTCAAGTTTTTGCACTGTGACCGGTGATTGCCTGCAACACACCAGCACCAAGAGTGCAAGAAGTTACTTTGTTTTTGCTTGTGCTTTTGTGTTGCTGCATTGGTTTGTACAAGAGTGTATGTGTGTGGGTGTGCGTTGTCGCTTAATGCCCGACAATCTTGGCATGTACGAACAGCTGCAACATTAGCACCTCGAGCGCTTTGTAGCTACGCCATGTAACGGCATATGATCGTTAGAGTGTATGTGTGCCTCGCGTCAGGTGTGCGCGTTGTTGTCGCGCTTTTGTTGTTGTTATTATTGTGGCATCTTTCTCTTGCTGCAGCTGTCAACTTGAGCATGTCATTCATTGCGCAAGTAAATGCAACCCGCCCGCGGCAAGCAAGTGACTTTCGCCTCCAAGACATTCAAAGACAAAGGAAATGTCTGCAAGGTGAGGGGGTTGGGGAGCGCTGTGTGATGTGCTTTGGGTTATAGTCGCGCACACAAAGAGTGACAAGACGCTTACTGGTAGTATGCTCATCTTGAGTACCAACAAGTAAGGGTGTGTTAAAATCGGTTGGAACCAAACGGTACTTTCTTAGCCGGGAGTCTTTAAATTTGGCTTTATTGGATACCTTGACGCAAAGGGACGTAAGATATTTCTTTTTTTAGATCGAGTTATAAAACCGTCGGGCCAAAAGTCTTTTTTGAGTATATTTTCTACGGCAAAGCGACTACAGTTGTAATCTCGAAAATTTCAATGGTATTTAAGTAATAGACTTCGACTGATTAATCGGACTTGGCATCGGCGAGTATCGGCCAAAAGTTTCAGCATCGACATCGGCCAGACATTGCGAACCGGTTGGACACTATCAAGTAATTACGGCGGTACGAACTACCGAAAAGAAATTAGAAATACTGATTCTTCAGACAACAACACTCTGTTGGATACACTTGATCGTAGAATGATCTTCTGAAAGTTTTCCGGATACAACATTGAAGCGGCTCGACACAATATTTCTTGAGTCCATTAGCGTATAAAGAATTCATCTATCGGGTGATCCAAGTAGAGTCGTGTTAAGTTATTTAATCGGCCTACTGAGCGTACTATTCGCACCACCATCACCCGTCTTGAGACTCATTAGAATTCATTATTGGATAATATTCGACTGAATAGACCACGTCCAGCACGAAGTGAAGAACATGTAGCAGAAAGAAATATATAGAGTGTACACGAAGATCGTGGATAGTCGATTCGGCGTCGTTTGAAGTAACTCGGACTGACTTATAAAACGACTTGGCGCATTATATGTACGTCGAGATCTTAAATTGAAAGCCTACAAAATACAGCTTGTGCAAGAACTGAAGCCGCTCGATCTTCCCAAGCGACAACACTTTGCTCAGTGGGTTCTTCTGTTCAGCTTTGAGGTCCATTATTGTCTCAATGAGTATGTAAATAAGAGTATGTAAATGGCCGCATTTAGGAGGAAGAACAACATGATGAGATGCAAGAGCTTTCTTCCGGTTTGGTGTGGTTTGGGAGTCGGTAGATCCATATTTTTTGAAAAATGCTGCCGATGAGAACGAAGCTGTCAATCATACCTCATAAGGAACCTCGAAATGGACCATCCTTTAGTTTCGCTGGAGTACATCGATTCTCTGACGGTCGGGTCAATGTAATCAAAACGATACAAAAATCAGAAGCTCACCTCGGCATGAATTCTATTTCACCTCCACAGAACTTGGTGAATAATGGAAGGAAGCTTTATGAGTCTTCGATCTATGTAGTTACTGGTTGCTGTCAGGTTATATATCAGTTTTCAGTCCTTCTATTTGCAGCATGAATTATTACTTTCAATAGGACTGTTCTTCAATATATCAGTCTCTAACAACATCCGTTTTTATACTCACTTTTGGAGCTATTAACGACTTGGAGTGTTAGTTCTTTTAGTCTGCGGCTATACTCCGTCATAACTATGGTCCACATGCAGCCAGAGTTCACAGGAAAAATCGCCATGATTTTGTTTGAGATATCTCGAGTTGAAATAGCAACTTGCCGCTAAGCTCGAAATTAGTTCGCCCGTCCATTATTTTATGCTACAGTTAGACAAAGAAAATCATTTTGCATCTTGCAACATGTTCCGAGAGTATAAGACCAAAGTAGGAAGTGCGCATAAAGCAGGTGTTTGTCTCCTTCAGTCGATCGGTAGGTGTGATATTGTGATTGTCTTGTCAGAATATGTTGCAAGTGTAGTTATTTTAGCAAGTTGCAACTACTAAACGTACACACCCCACCTAGCGCAATACTTTTGCCCCGCTTTCTTCTTTGTCATCTGCCTGAGCTTAAGTTCCTTCCAAGTCGTTGCCATCCACTTTTCAGGCACATTGTGTTGGATGTTCGCAAAACTCGCATAAATATTTATGACACACAGCAGTTCACGTTTGTTTCTCTACATGTCATTGTTGTTGTTTTTGGCTGTCGTCTGTTAATTTCGTATTCCAATAAGACGCAACTACCGTTATTTGTGCTTGCCTGCCATCTTGTACTACAACATATCCTTGCACTTTTCGCACCACAATTTTCCGAAGGGTGCGAGTAATTACATACAAAACACTCGCTCACACACATCACGCGCTTCCGGTTGGCGCTCTCTCGTTAAGCTGGTGCACAAAGTATCATGTGTTTACCGCTAAAACTATCACTATCCTGACACGTCTGCTGTAATGCTCCAATCCTTACAAGTGATACACACCCATCCCAGGCAAATGTGCTGCCAGCCTGCATCATCTCCATCATTGTCAGCGCTCTGTACTAAGCACGGATTATTGCATTTGTAATTAGCAAAGTTTCTTCATGCATTCTTCTCACCAAAGATGCCGTTATTCGTGTATTGCATACAAAAATTATGCTTATGACTTGGATTTGCTATAAAGTGGTAAATATTTTGGCGTCGAATTTCGGGAGATTTGTTTTTGTCAAGTACTTAGCATACATTTCGAGACTACTCAAAGAAGTATGGGTTTTTTGAGATTTTTTGTTGTGATGATTTTTTAAGACAGCAGTATATAATACATGTTGAAAAGAGTCTCATATTTGAAAACAACGTTCTAAAGATCTCGAGATCCGAGCGCTCTTTGAGCGGAGAGTGATTCTTGTAGTTGACCGGACGACTGTTTATCCTTAAGTCTTTGCGCTGCTTTTGAAAACGGTTATGGGTTTTACGAGAACCAGTTTCTTACCGAAGATTCACTTGCAGCTCTTTCCCTCCCTTTACCATACTGGTTGGAATACCTAATTGCTCTAAAGAAGTTATAAATACGACAATCAAGTTAAAGTGCTCAGATCGAACTATGCTATGAACTGTTGTCACATCCACTGTTTTCTTAAATTTTGATTCGTGCGGCTTCTTTTTCGTTCAAGACTTGAGCGCGTAGGGAGTTTATCGCCCCTACGGAGGTCTACTTTGAGAACTTTCAGAAAATTTCATTATATCAAACTAAAAGTCGAGGAGTCTTTGAATTTCTCTCTTTCCTCTTTGTAAATTTCATCGTGCTCGGTAAGACCTTATTTTACTGTAATTGAAGACCCAGATTGCTTTTTGGGATAGCTTTTTCGCGCTTATAGTAGGATGGTTAGAAATACTCTTGATATTAGAAATAAAGTCGGAGATATACAATTTGAATTAAAAGAAGAGGGTTTTCGAAGATTAAATATGGCTAATTGTCTTATTTTGAGACTCCCATCCACTAAGTGGCATTGAGGGACGCGAATCTGTCGGCAATAATGGTCTAGCCTATATAACGGAAACTATTATATATCTGATATATTCTTTAATTGGATCTTTCTTAGTTCAAGACTAAATATTTCTGAAACTTAAAACGACGACGTTTTCCCAAAAACTAACTGAAAATTCAAGACATGAACTGAATAATTAAGCTATTTTGGAATTGGAAATATCGTTTTTTTCTATACATGAATGAAAAATCGAAATTTTTCCAAAAGTATCTTCGTTAAATTGTTATCAATAAAGTAGGAATCAAGATTAACTGATATTATCATTTTGAAGACAACAGAAAACAATCTACATGTCAAATCTAAGAACTGTGGCTTAGATAATCTGAGAAATTCTTCCTCAGCTCTTCAGATGCAGCTTTAATAAGTAAGGAAAGGCTAAGTTCGGGTGCAACCGAACATTTTATACTCTCGCAATTTATTGAAGAAATTTTATTAAGATAACACCCAAATTTACCTATAAATTCGGCATAAAGTTTAATAGAATAACGAAAATCGTCCTATATAGTGTATGAGGGCTGTGGTAATTCCTGAACCGATTTCATTCATTTTCACCAGCTAGGTACACTATATCCAAAACTATACACTCACTTAATTTCGTGAAGATATCTCACATATTAACCAATACATATATGCAGATTAAAGCCCAACGAATTTTTGAAAAACCTATAATAAGGTATATGGGAGCTAGGAGATGTTATTATCCGATTTTAATAATTTTTGGAACAGAGACACACTATTAGAAGTAAACAATTTCTGAATTACATTAAATTATCAGAGAGATTTATCATATTTTCGGTTAAAATTCACCCTTAGACGCGGAGTTCAACATGTTCGATAACAGGGGCCTTGAAAAGTTATAGTCGACAATTTTTTCTCAAGTGAAGCCAGAGATGATATGCACTATTTGTGGAAAGTTTTATTCCGCTATTTTCATTGGTTCCTTATGTATACATTATAAAGTGAAGGAATCAGATGGAATTCACAATTGAGTTATATGGGAAGTTGTCGTGGTTATGAACTGATTTCATCCATTTTTCACATGTGTCATCAGGGTGCCAAGAAGGTATTATGTAGTTCCTGAGATATGGTTTTTGACCCATAAATGGGCGATGCCACGCCCATTTTTCATTTTGTAATAAAATCTGAGTGCAGCTTCTTTCTGCTATTTCTTCTGTAAAATTTAGCGTTTCTGACGTTTCTCGATAGTGAGTTGACCCACTTTAGTCATTTTCAACCTAACCTTTGTATGGGAGGTGGGCGTGGTTCATTTTCATTTTTGGACTGTATTAAGAAGTGGCTAAAAGAAACAACTGCAGAAAGTTTGGTTTATATAGCTTTATTGGTTTGCGAGTTATATACAAAAAACCTATTTGAGGGCGGGGTCACGCCCACTTTTCCAAAAAAATGACATCCATGTGCCCCTCCCTAATACGATCCTATGTTCCAAATTTTTCATAACTTTATTTATGGCTTAGTTATGACACTTTATAGGATTTTTGTTTTCGCCATTTTGTGGGCGTGGCAATGGTCCGATTTCGTTCATTTTCGAAAGCAACCTTTTCAGGGTGAAAAGGAATACGTTTTCCAAGTTTTATTAAGATATCTCAATTTTTACTCAAGTTATCCGTTGCACGGACAGACAGACATTCGGATTTTGACTCGTCTCGTCACCCTGATCATTTTGATATATATAACCATATATCTAACTCGTTTAGTTTTATGACTTACAAACAACCGTTATGTGAACAAAACTATAATACTCTCTTAGCAACATTGTTGCGAGAGTATAAAAATAGGGTTTTCCTAACAATACACTTATTCGTCGCGCTCTGAGATATAGAAGAAGGCCTAGACTCTGAAACCCCAACTATGGAAACAGCACAAGTGGGTAGCAGAGACCTCAATTGGCCTTTGCCAATTGAGTGTGAGAACACTCTAGGGCTAAGAATATTAACAAGATCAACGATCAAATATACCAAACTTATCACAAATCTACTATTGTGCCTTGATACAGAAGTCACTTTAATAAGGAAGTATTTAGAAACTACAGGGTCAGGAGAGGTCAAAGTTCATACCTTAAGTGAGACTTTGTCATTTTTAGCTAAATTATTTTCGCAATCAAGTTCTTCCGTTAATTAGAGCCCAGAGAGAGAGGAAGAACCATACTTTCTCTTCCTCTATATCTTCTATAATAAAGATCTCCCAAACAATAGCTGCGGCGGCACAGTAAATTTTCTAATGTTGCAACTTCATTAGAAACATTTCCATCAAATGGAATTTTCCCACAAAAACCAAAATAAATAAGAACAGCGAAGAAAATACTAAAAAGTAATTACAAAAAATTACGATACTCTAGAAGTTGCGACTGCTAGACGACGACGTACACTTCCCGTTTAGTGATTATTTGGTAAAATTTATTTTAGTGCACATTTAAAATTATTGTCGCTGTATTTTGATGTAGATACTTTCGTTTTACGACTAACGACCGAACGACGACAGCAAGTATGCATTGCAGCCAACTAACTGCAAGCTGGAGTAGTAGAAGACAGTGGTCGGTGGTCACATTTCAACTGCACCCATTTTGAGTGCGATTGGGTTGAGTTGGGTTTGGGTTGGGTTCTGGTTGTGCGGCAAACAACCTACTTAGTGAGTTGATGGTACTGGACGTTAGCTAGAAATGCTGTGGCAATAACAAAAGTCGTAGCACACTGGCTGCGATTCCTGACTAGCTGTCTGACTGGCTATTTGGTACGTTGTCTGTCTCTAAGTTTGAGGTCGTCACTCACTCACTCACTGGAGCAGGAGCTAGCTGACGACGCGCTTGCAGTGCACACTGCTGATTTCATAGAGCTGTCTTGCCAGTCATTGGGCGGCATTGGTCCACTGCACTTAAGCAGCAGCATTTGAGAATTTAAAGCTTTCCCACTACCGCAACACTTCCTCATCAGTCGAGCGCGCACACGCTGACATGCAAGCGTCGCACCGCACCACACCGCACCGCACTGTGTTTTGCAATTTCAATGCGCAGCAATTCACTTTTATTGAAATGGCGCAAATGTGTTGTGAAGTTGGCTGCTGTTTGCCCGCACCGCATACCGCGCGCTTCATGTCTTGCGAACTTTTTACTTTCTTTAATACTTCGCTTTTTGCTTTCTTTTTTCAAATTCACATTTTCATTTTTCACAACTTCGTGCTTTGTTCGTTGTTGCTATTGTTGTTGTTGCTGTTGTTGTTGTTTTTGCAGCCACTTATTTTATTTGGTACGTATTTTTGCTTTAGTTATTTCTATATTGCATCATTCAATTCTCTGTCCGGGAGTTTATTTTACGTCGCACACTCTTCCAACTCTCCCTCTCTCTCTCTCTCTCACTTTACTCGTAGCGCTCTGTTGATGGCACAAAGTGCAGTGCAATTCATTTTAATGGCCACCAGTGCCACAGCGCCAACTTACGATTCACTTTAAATGCTACAGACAGTGTGCACATTGCACACCATTGATGTGGTGCCGCAATCCTGATCAATTCATATCTGCCGCGCTCACTCTTCGTTATGCTTCTCCCAGCCAGCAGCCGCTATAGTCACCAGCTTAGTTGTTAGTTGTCAGCGCCACGCATTAGGAATTCGTTGTAAGAATTTTTCATTTTCATTTCTTATTTTCCGCTTTTCTTTTTTCTATATATTTTGTTGTTGTTGTTGTTTTTTCCTGTTTTTGTATGATGTTCGTCACTTGAGACTCAATTTAACAAAACTTCATTTCAACAGCGCCAACAAGTCAGTGTGCTTCGCTTCGCTTGTCATCCAGCGACAATGCCGCCTGTTATATGGTTGGTGATAGTGCTTGTGTTGACGCTGCTGACGACAATAGAATCCTGTGTATTTGTACGGGTATGAGTAAGGATGTCGCAAGTAGTGTCAACGCCAATACCCGGCCGATGCATATCTCATAAGCTGCTGTTGGTGTTGGTGTTGTAAGTAGCGCGAATAATGGCAAGCGGGCATGCAGAATTTCGGCATTTATTTATTTAGTTTTTGCTCCTCAGCGTTGCAAGGATTCAAACAACTGCTGTGTGGATGTATGTGTGGTTTGGCACAAGAATGGTCAGTACGGGAGCCATTTATATTACATATGCACTGGTGACTATGACTTGTGCAATTATGCAATACTTCAGACGTTGAGGAATATGTGTTGGCGCAGTTTTATGCAATTCGGTTTGGTTTTGCCGCTAGAGGTGCAAGTGTGACGAGGGAGCTTCGTTAAGTCTAGGATTTTAAAAATTTCCGCAACGGTGCTTTAGGTGTTTAAAAGTACAAAATCAAATAAGATTCTTCAATTGACTTATGTTGATGTTAATCGAATAGAAAATTTTGAGGTTAGGAACGGTTATAAGCAAACTCTTTTCAGGTAATCAACTTTAAGGTTTAACTCTGATATGTTTTAAGTTAGGAGATAAATGCATAAAATCCAAAATAACTCTCCCAGTTAAATTGGATAGTTTTCACAGTTGTTCAACCTCGTCAGCTTCAAGACTAAGCTCAGAATGCAGATCTGACAAAGAAGAACCACCACAAAGCTAGCCGGATTGCTTATTTTAGAACCCTTCCTTTAAAGAATAAAATGAAGACTTGTTGTAGAAACAGAAGCATAAACTAGATAAACCACATCTAAAAAGCTCCCCCTCTCTTCTTAAAGCAGGTTTGAACAGCGAAAAAGCCAAAGGCTTCTATTTTAGTAATGAGGGAATTGAGTAATATGATCGGGATCGTCACAGGGCACTCTCCCCGGAATCGGAGATATGGCGCATAGGGTGGAAGAGCTTAGGAATATTATCATATCAAGCGCTGAATGATGTTTAGACGGAAACCACTTGGGAGCAAGTGCTTCCGGCCTGGTATTCATCTTTTCTTACTTTGCAACCTACCAACAAACAAAATGAAGATATTCGGGAGAAATGGTTTCAATAATACAAATTAAAGCAGGAGGGCGTTTTTTTAAATGTGATGGAATGTAATTCCTTACTGCGTGAAGGGTTTTTCAATCGACTCTGTAAAAGCCAGACGCGGGGATATACTGTCCGAAGTTAGATATAAGGAGGCCTTTCAAACTACCGAATCACTGCAGTATATTTCAACGGGATGTTTTTTCCGCAGAGTTAGCCTCCAAGGCAACAGTCGGCTAGTTTAAAGTTATTATGTACATACGTAGAAAGTCAAGCAGCAATCGAGGACATTATCTCATTTTGCATTTCGGCCAAAAGTGTGTTGAGCACCAGGGTGGCAGTAGACGGAGTGGCTACACTTCTATTGGATGACAGGCCACAAAGGCATTGAGGGCAACAGGATTGTAGACGCGATTGCCGTAAGTGGTGTACAACTGTCATCCGAAAACGTCCGGACCATCATTGGCAAACCCATGCACTGTATATACGACGACATGTTCAGGACCACGGCATGAAGATCATAACGCGTTGAAAAATGGGGTGTAAAAGCGCTAAGGCCATGTGGAAAGCGGTAGATTAAAAATACACAAAATTGCGACTGTCGCTCGATAGAAGGGACTGAAGGATATCTCAGTGGCCACTGTCTAGTGGCGGCACACGCCTGTAAGATGGGACCGACAGACCGAGATGACTGCAGGAAATGTCAAGAGCAAGGTATCAGAGAAACAATGGAACATCGCTTGTCCTGAATTGTCAAGGCAAGGGTTTCAGCACTTGGGAGCCTCACAGTACGATCTGGAAGAGATATCGTTAGTAAAACTACATACGCTCAGGCATCCTAAAGCATGACTACATCGCAAAGGACAAAAACTGGTCTATGTGTGGTTTATTGGTCTACCAGACTAACCTAACCTCACCTAACCTTTAAAAGCTTATCGACTTTTTAATTATCTCGGTCAAAGAAGAAAGAATCTCGAAAATGGAGTGGAAGAAAGTGTTAGTATGAATAGCAATTGGACAGAATTGCAAATATTTGAAAATACCAAAATACCTATGGCGAAATTTGCGAAGCTCGATGAACTCATTAACGACGTGACGGCACTCCATCTAAGATCGCAAAGGACCAAAACTAATTTATGTGTGGATTATTGGCCTACCAGACTAACCTAGTCTAACCTTTAAAAGCTTATCGACATTCGAATTATATCGGTTTAAGAAGGAAGAAACTCGAAAATGGAGTCGAAAAACAAGTTAGTATGTATGACAATTGATCAGAATTGCAGATAATTGAAAGTACCATTCTCGAAGTTGGCAAAACTCGATGAACTGTGACTTCTGAAAACAGAAGGTTGCATATTGATTTCAAAACTTACAGTGTGATTATAAAAATGTTTTTAAATTTTGGAAGAATCGAGATCGGGAGATCAATAAATGGAAGGTACGAGGTCATCGAATCTTGAGGAAGTTGAAAAAATTTGAAGGGCGTGAGAACTACATAGCACTAGACTAATGAATCAGTTTCCCTAATGAAAAATGAAATCGGTTTACTGACAAACTAAAAGATAGGATTTCAACAAAAGTTGGAGGTTTATGTTAGGATTATTATATTATGGTCCATTCCCATGACCTTTAGATCTACATAATCGCAATTAATTGAATTTTCATTCTCCCAAAAATGGTGAAACATTTTTATAAGCTGCTACAACAACAATTATCATATTCATATGTAATCAGAGAGTAAAGAAGAGAGTTTTTTAATTACAGAAGACACTGATTGTAGGGAAGTTAGATGGAACTAGTTAATATTTGAAATCCAGACCTGGAATATATAAACAATAGATTACACCTGGATTCGATAGAACCTTTCGGGCGGATTTATCAAATTATCCAAAGAACACCCATAAAAGTCCAGGACTTATCGCATCAACTCTACATTCGTTTCTCCACAATTATGCAATTTACAAGAAATATTTCACGCAGTCTCTTCTTTTTGTTCTACAAATTGTAGTATTTCTTTTGTCTTCACACCAACATACAATATGGCTGGTCTACATGGCGCATTTACTAGTGCAAATTCCATGGCCTGCAGTGCAATTCGAATGTTCGCAGTGAATTGTCGACCAAAGACAAAGCGAAAGAAAAGGAAATAATAATAATAATAATGCACAAGGTTTACTTTGCTTGGCGGCGTTTTGCATTCTACGCCGAAAACCGCGTATGTGATTTGTGCATGCATTGCATACTTTGAGGCGTTTAACACCCGCTCTGGAGAGTATGCAACAAACGAATGCAAGCGTTTACAGTGCTTGTGTGGAAGCCAGCAAAGAATGTGCATATGTGCTTGCTAGTCACCCCTTTCACACATCTCCCCTCATACCCCGTTATTAATGAGTTATTTGGGCATCTTAGTTATTTTCATTTCTTTGTAGCCGTATTTTAAATTTTTTGTCGTACCTTTTTCGCAAGGAATTTTCAATTTGCGGTCGGTGTTGTTATTTCTTAATTTTGTCGACATTTAATTTTGCAAAACAATTTTTTTCGTACCCAAATATTGGCGACAGTGCTGTGCATGTTGTTGTCGTGTATCGTTATATTGTTGTTATTTTTAATGAGGGTACGGCTATAATGTTCTCCCGAAACTATTTTCTAACCAAACACACATACACACATGGAGTGAATTTTAATATAAGTCTTTGTTTACGATTTCACTATATTTATATTAGTCATTTGACTTGAGGGTCCACTTGGTCGGTTTATTAGTTACTGCAGACATGTTTCAAAGAAAATAATTATTGCAAAGTAAAAAACGACCGGAGGGGAATCGCAGCTGTCGCCGAAAATGGTTGTACAATAATTTGTAAATTTTAAATTAAATTTGACACTTAATTTGAGTAAGTTTGGGAGGGGATAGCTTTTCAGTGATATTAGAAATGAAGTCAGAGATATACAATTTGAAAACCCTTGCTCCCCGGAACCGTCTCCCAGCGATTTCTTCTCTGTGCACATACCTTTGAGAGCTATATGAGATGAAGAGCCGGTAGAGAAATGGAGAAGTGATTTTTTCCACGGATAAATTGAAGCTCAGAACGAAGGGAAGTCGGACGCTTTCAATCTACTCCAGCTCTGACAGAGGTGGCTGCCATCAAGTTAGCTGTAGACATTCTACTCCAAAGTGGGGATGCCTTCAGAGAGGTGTCTATTTACTCCTGCAGCATAGCGAAAATACTGACCTTGGATTCGATGACAGTACGGTTTAAGTTAGTTATGGAGTGTCTAACATTTTTATCAATACCTTCAAACTGCATTACTATCCGACTTGTGTGGGTACCCAGTCAGCGAGTAATCGCTGGAAACTGCAGAGCAGACCAGATAACAAGAGCAACATTGACGTCGGAGTGAAAGCGGGTGTATGGTCCGTAGTTCACTTGAGCTAGAACGCTGGATACACAGATTGTGCGTGAGCTTGCTAAATCCTGAACCACAATCAGCACTTGAGCAGTTGCTGTGATCCCAAAATAGCCCTTCAGCTGTTTTTTCTCAAGAAGGTTAATCTCGCCGCAATTATAGGTGTGCTTTGGGATCATTCTAGAAGCAAATTGCCAAAGCTGTTTTCCACCTTCATCAGTGTGCAGCATTCGCCTGACTGAGGTTAAATCACCTTGGTAGGCACACCTTCGAGGGAAATAGCGAATTGACATAAACCGATTTAGCAATTGTATAATAGAATCCAAGCGTTATGTCGAATTGTGGGGATCTTTTGCTCCGCTAGGGATACTTGGGTGCCACAAAGGACTTTGGCCTAACCGAACGTGAATAGTTATAGTGTAGCCTAGACACCGGTAACTATTATTTATTTGATTTATTTTTTTAAATATACTGAAACTAGAGACAAGGAATTTGAGCTTTCCAAAAACTAACCTAAAATTCAAGACATGATCCGAATAATCAAGAAAAAACATAATTCAGAACTAAATTTATTGGGGATTCTTAGGGAGCCCTCTCTATGCTATGAGCTTTAATAAATTTCATTTTCAGGTTCTTGTATAAAAAGCACTCTCGAATAAGTACATTTTCAAAAAGAACTTCTATTAAAACCATAACAGTGGAACCGATTTCCTATGAGAAATAATGTAGGGTCGTTAGTAATTACCGAGTTTGGGACTTGAAGAGTTCAGTTAAAATCTAACGAAAATTTTGATACCAAAATGAGGTGTCAGAAGATTCTCTGTAATACGATTATTTAAATCGTCAGATGAAATCTTTTCTCAAAGATTGTGCTGAGGACGTTAAGAACAGCTTCGTTTCCACGTTCCCTAAATAGCATAAAAAAATAAAAGGAGGTTCTCAAAGATTGTGCTGAGGACCTTAAGAACAGCATCGTTTCCACGTTCCCTAAATAGCATAAAAAATAAAAGGAGGTTCTCTGGAGGTTCCAGATAATATGAACTCACTAGGAACCAGGAATAAAGCCAGAAATAATGTCATTCTCGAAAAATATATGGAGTCACTCTTTCTAGTAAACGAAATTTTGACTGAGTAGACAATCCAAAATTTGCCGTTTCTTAAATAAGATTCGAAGCGATGGGAACTGCATACCAACATCGATAAGACAACACTTGAAATGTTCAAAAAAATATTATAGAGAAGCTTTACGGAGCTTTATGCGTTAGGTGAAGGTGAGTATTAAACATGAATCTTTATGGCATCTAGTAAAGAGCTCTTTGAATTTGAATTCATTTTTTAGTCACTAAGATCCTCAGGTGTATATAAAAATTATATCTTAGAGTTGAATATATAAAAAACATAAATATTTTGTACTCACTCTGAGCTAAATGCCTTGGAGCAAACACCACAAGCAAATTTGTCACCATCAACTTTTCTTTTCTTCGCTTTTTGGGCATCCATGTCTGCTGATGGACCTGTTGTTGCTGCTGCTGACACATTATGTACAGTCTTCATGTGATCCTTGAGATTGTGACGACGTGAAAATTTCATTTCACAGAATTCACAAGCGAAAATCTTCTCATTCGTGTGTTGTCGCAGATGACAACGTAACGAATGCTTACGAAACTCTTTCGTACATATTGGACAAGCGATAACTTGATTTTTACCCATAGGACCAAGGGTGTGATGCAGACGATGGAAGATTAGTTCCGATTCGTAAGGAGCGCTGCGGATGGATAAAGAATAAGAGTTTGTTATATGTAAATGAACTGAGAAATTCTGTTCAAACAACAAACCTAAAGTCACACTTGTCGCAGCGCCAGTTATTTGCAGTATCACGCTGATCTTCCTGTGCTTCCTTCGAGGTGCTCGGCTTTGGCTGACAGTTGCGTGTATGACGGCCGAGCGCTTGTGCCAACGCAAAACTTTGACCACAACTCAAACAGACGTGACACAATAGTGGATGTTTAGAGTCTCGATGTGCTTTGAGTGCCTCCTTATCGGCGAAGAGTTCTTCGCAATCTTTGCACTTGAGTTTGGGTTTTTCACAGACTTTTTGCGACTTCTCGCTGTTTTTACTGTTAGTACTAGCTTTGGTTATAACTGTATTATGCATGGTAATACCGCTCTTGTGATGTGAGAGCTCGTGCAGCATAGCTTGAACCTCGGAAGAAGCGCTGTAAGAGAGACAAAATATAAATTAATTTTTAGTTTTTTTTTTGTTATAAAACGCCGTTAAACAGCTTAATTTACTCACACGAAATTGCATTTATCACAACTCTTGACGTCCTTCACCGCCGCCACACGTCGCACACCTGCATTCTTTTCGGCAGCCGCTGCGCAATTTCGATGCTCCAACGTTTTGCGATGTCTGCGCGCCTTGCAAGGCGTATTGAATTCCAATTTGCATATGGAACAGAAATATTTACTCACGCTATGTTTGTTCTTCTCGTGCCGTTGCAGTGCGACCTTCGTGCGAAAACTGTCCTCGCATAATTCACACTTGTAACGACACTGATAGCCGTCCGATGCGGTGCCGCACAATTCCTTGCCGGGATGGCAAGACAAGGCGTGGCGACGTAACTCGGCATTATAGCGGAAACTCTGACGACAACGCTGGCAGTCGATGCTCAGCTTTTTGCTAATGCAAATGGGTACGGAACGATTAATGGCCAATATGACTTCCTTGTGTTCGGCGCTGAGCAGATGGCGACGCATTTGATTGTTGTCCTCGCATTCGAAGTGACAATAACTACACCAAAACTTGCCGAGTCCCTCGGTGGCGTCCAAGTGTGTGGGCGAGCTCCAGTGCTGCAGGAACATCTCTTCGGTGTTGGTGTAGAAGCGACATGGGCGACATTGAAACGGTGACTGCAGTACCACCGAGTGTATATTGTCTAGTATCATGTGCAGTGACTTCGCGGGATTCAGCTGCATGCGTCGATAGTGATAGTGCGATATCAAATGCTTACCCACTAGATGGCGCAACATGCTGTGCTTGCAGAGTTGACATTTAATGAAAGTGGCGCGTCGCTTACGCTTCTTTACAACAACACTACTGCTGGTCGCTGGTTTGGGTTCCTCAAGTGCAGCCAATAAACTTTTACTCAATTCAACACGTTGTATATCGCCCAGCGCCGCCTTTTCGAGCTGCCGTTCGGGTTCCGCACGTTTGCGATGATAACCTGTCTTTAGATGGTTCTCATAATTTGTTTTGCTCTTCAAACGTCGACAACAGATATTACACCAGTACGCCTGATTCGTCGATTTCGCCAATTCCACCACTTCCTCTTTATATTCGAGTCGCTGCAACTTCGTACCGGGTATCCATTTACCTTTCGTGTGTTCGGCAGGCGGATGTTGGCCTTCGTGCACTTCCACGTTTTCCATCTCTTCGACAGCTTCATCCCAGTTCGGCGAAATGCGTGTGAGTTGTGCGTGTGTAACATTCAATTCTGGTCTAAATTCGGGTCGCCATTTGCCACCAGTATGCGTTTCGGGCACTACGGGCGGTGAGTGACGCATTGTTGGTGGTTTCCATTTACCACCATTCGCATGCGCATCTGCTATTGGATCGTAATCATCATCATCGTCGTCCATTTCGACATCAACATCCTCTTCTTCTTCTTCACTCGCCTCGGGTGATTCATGCTCGAATGTGATGGGTTTGAAAACTGCGTAAGATTTTTGCTGCTGCTCTACATTACTACCACCTGCATGTGCATCTGACATCCACGGCTCATCTGCGGCACCGATATGTACGTTATGCTCGGTTTTGTTGTGTCGCTGTTGCAGACTGCTCAGCGGTTGACTCGGTGCGCTCAGTCCCTGCTTACCACTCGTTGAGGGTCCGGCCGCTTGCACACTTTGCAGCTGCAGTGATGAGAAGAACACATCCGCCCCTAGCTCGTATGGCAGCTCGTATGCGTCGGACAGCGATTTCGAGGTTTTACCCCCATGTGCCGACTCCTTGGCGTATGACTCCGGTTCGGCAAAGGCGAAAGCATCATAGGTGTGATCGAGATGTGCACGTGGCGTGGTTATAATTTCCGTGTGCACGGTATGCGTAGTCGTGTGCTCTCGCTTACTACTTGCAGCTGTACTATTGAGGTTGGTGCATTGCGTTTTACGGTGCTCGATGTAAGCGTCTAGTCCCACAATTGTAGTGCTGCATTTGATGCAGAGATGTGTGTCGTCCAAATCGGGTTCGATCATTTTGGATTACTTTTATTTGGGAATATTAGTCTGAAATTGATCAGAGAGAATATATACCATTTAAGCAAATGGATCAAAATTTGGGGTTTTGAAATGACAATCATATAGAGATGCTGGTATTCATACAAATTAAACCTTTTATGAGATAGTAACTTCGTTACCAACTCTTTTGTATAAGCGGAGTTACAGAACAATATTCCAAAGCTCTAGGTCCAGGGTGGCGCTGTATCATATACAAGAGTTAGTCAAATAGTTCGAAATGATTCAAATGGAAGATAGATAGAAAGATTTGGCTCGAATAGTCTACACCAAACGATGTCAAATAAAATATTCTTCGACTTGATAAGTGCTTAACCTTTGAGAGATACTATAGCTCTAGGAACACCTAGAATAGTTCTAAGGTCCATCGTGAACTGTGAAAGTGGTATAAATATGTTAAGGAAATTGTAATGGAAACGGGAATTTAGGAGGTTTCAGATTATAAAGAGTGATATATTTTGAGATTCCCTACTTTTTAATTTTAAACTTTACATATCCCCACAGGAAAGAGTATGATATCACACGATCTTGGTGACCACTCACCGAAGTGTTCTCTCAAAAAGTCCATTGATTGATGCCACGTTTGGGAAGTGGCGCAGTCTTGTTGATACCAAATGACGCCGAGATTACGAGCTTCAATTTCAGGCATCGGTCAGTTATCATGGCGCGTTAGGTTGTCATTGACGGTTACATTTTTTAAGAAATATGGGTCGATGATTCCCCGGCCCACAAACCACACCAAACCGTTGGCTCATTGAGCCAGAAATGGGCCTCATCGCTGAACAGAATCTGGCACGAAATCGTCGGATCTTCTTGGAACTTTTCAAGAGCGCATCAAGAGAAGCGATGTTGCTTGGGTAGGTCGAGCCGAGTTGCTGCGAACGACGCCGAAGCGACTATCCATGGTATTCGTGTACACTCTCAGCTACGGTCGCTATATTTTCTTCACTGCCTGGTGGGCGTTGTCCATTCGGTCAAATATTATCCAATAATGAATGTTGGGAGTTGAGAATAGTATGCTCAGTAGGCCGATTATTTTGAGCATAGTTGAGCGAAGCGCACTTTCTAGGATTTAATTCGAAACAATACTAAACAGAAGTAATATGACAGCTTGACACCACTCACTTCTGATCTGTCAAAATAAAGGCTATTGAAAAAAGATCCTCACGATTTGAATAAAAGTTGTTTATTCTTTGAGGTAGATTTCAAGATCCTGCCGATATTCAAACCAGCTTAGACAATTTGAGCTGAATCTTTCGGGGAAATTTTTGAGGTTTCTAGATATGTCTGTTAGAACGCTAGTATGACGTCATTAACATTAGTTGTCGCTTTTTATATATTTCTTTCATTTTCAATTGTCGAATCGTGCACGGCAACTTAATTTTCAATAATCAAATAACTTCCCCTCTCTTTTCTCTCGCAAAACTCGAGCTCCGCATATTCGTGCCGTTGATTTACGCGCATCGCATGACAGCGGCACTTCGTCAACGCGCCGGCGAAATGAAAACGTTAAAAATTGTAGGAAAACAACAAATTACGAGGCATATTAACAGCACAAATCGTTAACCATAATTTAGGCACACCGCATTTCAACGCTCCTGTCTCCCTATCGGACGTGGCAATGATGGCGCGCTGGTGATTGCCAACGCGTTTCACAACATGCATTTATTGCAACGCATTGCAATGCCGCGCTGAAATCAACTAGCCCGACTGCCCACTCGTATATTTGTGCGGCGACGCGCAAAATCATAAAGTATCGCGCATTCCTTATTTAATGATTTCTGAGTTACAAGCGGCGGCCGCCGATCACTGCCTTTACTTGGGCTACAACTAGGATGTGCGCGCGGCGCGCAGAGAAATGATGTGCATGCGCACACAAATCTCAGCAGGTACAATGTGCAACATTTTCACAACAACTTATGACTATTGCGCGCTGGCAACAGTAAGACCAGTCAGTCGCGTTGCGCGTCTTTTCCAGTGGAGATGGCACAGTTGAACAACATCGGTACTCAAGCACTTCAGCTGGTGGAGCGATTGTGGTCAGCGTACTATTTGATCAGTGCTATTGTCGCACGCGCGCGTTCGAGCTTTCATTCATGCCGCGCGCCAACAAGATGACGCACACACTCTGTGCCTAGACTTTGGCCATTGCGCCGCCGCAAGAGTTACGATTTAAAGGGTGAAACAAAAGTGCACACAATTAATGTGGCTTTTAGTCGCAATACATGCACACACTCACCAATGCGAGTGGGTATGCGTGCGCGCGCGCGCGCCCTAAATTATTAATATTGCCAAATGAGTCAATTTGAAATAAATAAGCGCGATCAAAATCATTGCGTTCGCCTTTTGCAGTGGGAGCGCATCATCAACAACGTCCGTTAGCGACGCGGGCAACGCGCTGTTGGTCGCCGCGAATAGAGTTGTCGCACCACATTGCCGTGCAGCGCAGCTGCGCTAATGCGCGCGCCTAGTTGTGCGAAACTTCATGACAGCAGCACATTTGTTACCGTCGCTTTTATTGTGTTGTCGCGCGCGGCAGTGGAGAGATTATTTCGTAGCGATCACTGTCGCCGATATGACGTTGCTATTGGCATTGCTGGTTATCGTTCACACATCTGACAATCTATGCGCAATTAGCAGCACATTGTGGCACTCGACAATCGTCACAAATGCAGTAGGCGCGGCAATGTGGTGGACCGAAACACATAAATAAATGTGAAAAAAAGAAATTACGCGTCGATAAAGCACTCATTGAGTGGAAAATTATGCTGTGTTAAGTTATAGTTGCTGAGTTCGTAGCAGAATAACAATATTTTTCATTTCGAAAACTTCAATGGATTTCGGTTTTATCTCAAAAAGATAATGAAATGTATATGATAATGACTTAGTAGTCGACAACTGAAGTTAAATATAACATAAATCTCTAAAATGTGCACTAATTGGTATTATTTGGACCCCACTCTCACATAATAGAACAACCAGGCTATTTGAATCCCAGATATGAGCATTGCTTCAATATCTTTAGAATGCTTCCTAACTTCAAATGTGTCGAGAGAAAAGAAAGACTGGGAGGGATCAATCTCCTTGAGCCCTACCAAACTGGGATCCTAATTTTTCGGTATTTTGCAGTAATCCTGAGGCTCCGATAGCAAAAGTGAGTATTTTGTTCATCTCAAAAAGTCTTGTTACCGAGCATGAGGTTCTGAGCCGGACGTCATATGGAAGCTCGAAATCTAACGGGTGATTTTTTTGAGGTTAGGATTTTCATGCATTAGTATTTGACAGATCACGTGGGATTTCAGACATGGTGTCAAAGAGAAAGATGCTCAGTATGCTTTGACATTTCATCATGAATGATGAAACGATCTGCCACAACGTCGAATTTTCAGTGAATGGGCCCTAGAAAAGTTGGCAGAAAATCCGCTTTTTTATCGACAAATTTTGTTCAGCGATGAGGCTCATTTCTGGTTGAATGGCTACGTAAATAAGCAAAATTGCCGCATTTGGGGTGAAGAGCAACCAGAAGCCGTTCAAGAACTGCCCATGCATCCCGAAAAATGCACTGTTTGGTGTGGTTTGTACGCTGGTGGAATCATTGGACCGTATTTTTTCAAAGATGCTGTTGGACGCAACGTTACGGTGAATGGCGATCGCTATCGTTCGATGCTAACAAACTTTTTGTTGCCAAAAATGGAAGAACTGAACTTGGTTGACATGTGGTTTCAACAAGATGGCGCTACATGCCACACAGCTCGCGATTCTATGGCCATTTTGAGGGAAAACTTCGGAGAACAATTCATCTCAAGAAATGGACCCGTAAGTTGGCCACCAAGATCATGCGATTTAACGCCTTTAGACTATTTTTTGTGGGGCTACGTCAAGTCTAAAGTCTACAGAAATAAGCCAGCAACTATTGCAGCTTTGGAAGACAACATTTCCGAAGAAATTCGGGCTATTCCGGCCGAAATGCTCGAAAAAGTTGCCCAAAATTGGACTTTCCGAATGGACCACCTAAGACGCAGCCGCGGTCAACATTTAAATGAAATTATCTTCAAAAAGTAAATGTCATGAACCAATCTAACGTTTCAAATAAAGAACCGATGAGATTTTGCAAATTTTATGCGTTTTTTTTTTTTAAAAAGTTATCAAGCTCTTAAAAAATCACCCTTTAGAAGACTTTGAAAGGTCTTCTTTTGAGATTCTGTAGAGTGTCAGTATTCACATAGGCGTCCAACGAAGCTTGAATTTAAGGGAAGGTTGGGATTCAGATTTCGAAACCAAAATCATTAAAATGAGAGGAAATACTATAGATTTTCTAACTTTTTTTACTGAACTGGTTATCATTTCAATCTTATATTATTCAATTGGCCATATTCCAACTATGCAGAGATAATTACTACTTTGCGAAAAGCATTTTGTTACGTGATACATATTTTTCAATAAAGTTGCCATCTTTCGAAAAATATAAAATGGAACGAAATACTAGAAAAAGAGCGATATTAAAAATATCTAGTGAAAAGTGTACCGATATTATAGGTTATGTTAGGTTAGGTAAGGGGGTAAATTTCCGTAAGTCTCACTTAGACAGCTTCGACTGTCCTTTGTGACACCTGACGGATTACCAAAACCCTTATGATTCGACAAAGCGCTTGGACTCTATTATAAAGTTCTAAAGTCCAGTTACTTCGAAAGGTTCGACGAAGATGTGCCTACCGTGGTGTTTAAACCTTGACCTGTAGAATGCTGGACATTGAAGAAGAAAGTGCTTGCTTTTGGCGTCCTCAAAGCTTTGGCTTGATCCCTAACCTCACCGCATGTGTTGGTATTGACAGCAGCTGGAAGGACTGTTTCCGATCCAAAGCGGGCCAGAAAAACATTGCTACTGCACAGCTGCTGGTTGTTGTCCAACGTTTGGCTAACTCACTCACCTATATTTGAACTTGAGTAAATTTTTAAACAGAGTTGCCACATATTTAAAATATTGAAATTTGGCAAATACTTAAAAATGTCTTTCTTCACAAGAATTATTTTGGAACATTTTCGAAGAGTTTGATATTTTTTAAGAGTTGCCACCTGTGTATATAGTAAAGCAATGCAACATAAAAATAAATGTATGCCAAAGTAAGACATTTAAGAAGGACTTTCGAAAAGTATTATGAATTTTATATTAAGACAGATTTTGGTGAAGAGTTGCCACCCATCGAAAATATTAAAACTGGGCAAATATTTTAAATTGCGTGTTATCGCAATGGACTATTGTTGACATTTTCGGAAAGTTTTTAATTTTTTTTCATAGAGTTGCCACTTGTCAGAAATAGTTAAACTGTGTAAAATACAATTAAATATAATTTTGATTTAATTTAGGCAGCTTTTGGTGAAGAGTTGCCACATTTCTTAAATATAAAAACTGGGAAAATAATAAAAAATGCATTTTATGCCAAAATGCTAAGCGGAAAACTTTCGGCGAATTTTTAATTTTTTCATAAGGTTGCCACCTTTAAAAACAGTAGAACTGTGCAAAACGAAATCAAAAATGTAACAAATTTTGACTGTTAAGAACGATTTTTTTTTAAATATTCGGAGATTTAATTTAGACACATTTTAGTATAGAGTTGCCACATTTCCAAAATATGAAAACTTTAAAAATAGTTAAAACAAAAATCACTTTCGCAAAGGAGCCTTGTGGAACATTTTTGAGCAACGTCCACTTTGGATTAATTTTCCAAGTAGAGTTTCCACCAATCTGAATTAGTAAATAAACGATATTTTTGCCAAGTTGTGAGTCGTTAACACGTAAAATAAAAAAAAAAATATTAAAACAAATAAATAAAAATGTATATCGGAATATAAGACAGGGGTGCCACATGTTTCATGATTCATAAACCGTTAGGTCATAAAACAGTTAATTTAAAATAAGCTATACATCCAACAAATAAATTGTATAATTAGTACTTCTCTGATATCCTTTGAAATCCACCAAGTATATTGCAAGCAGAACCCCCGCACCAACGCACCACTGTCAATAATAACTGCGCTGTGTGACTTGGCCTAAAGTATGTTGTCGAACAAGGTATTCAGACGCACTTGTCGCGACAAGTGCACACCCAGACACACAAACCGATGTGGCAACGAGTGAATATTTATATCTAAATGTATGTATATGTGTGTGTGCTTGTAGTCGTTGTGGGCCCCGTGGTAACTGCTATCAGACAATGCGCATAATTCGCGACTATCGTCACGGCAATTTCTATTTCACAAAATAGGAATTAAATAATAAAAACGATATGATGGCGCAAACACGCTGAATGCAATAAAAGAACAACTAAGCATGCAATAAAGTGAGAAACAACAAAAACAACAATGGCTAAAGGTTGCAAAGAGTGCGGGCAGTGCCTGTGTGGCATTAATACAGTGGATGTGTGGGTGGTTGGCAACAATGACGGTTGTTGTAATTGTTGTTGCCAGGGTGTTGGTGGTGGTGGCAAGAAAAGTGCAAAAACACAATTGCGACCATTATTTGCATTTGTGACACCCGCTGACGGCATCGTCATCAACATCAACAGCGACAACGGCGGAAAAATAACAAACAACAACAACAACAGCAGCAACATTTACGACCATGAGATATGTATGACGGCGCGCAATAGCAGCAACTGCCACAGCAGCCAACAACAGCGTAGCTAGAGCGGGCGGCTGGGGCATACAAGCGCGCTTGATAAATGTATATGTATGTATATGTGAGAGATAACCATACATACTCACACAAACGAGCGCTGTACATGCAATGCATTGTGGCAATAATCGCAATGCGAATAACACGAGGCAATGCGGCAACAACAACAATAAAGCGAACAGCAACAGCAGCGACAACATCGTCAAAGCGACATCAACGCGACGCGCCAATTGGAATATACTGCGCAAAGACAACAACAACAACAAACACACACACACACAAATAAACAAATACAACAAAACATTCAGGCAACAACAACAAAAACGCCGCGACCATTAAAAAGGAGTTATCACCTAATTTAGTACCACAAGCCGTGGCGGACAAACCAACACACACACACACAGTTGCAGCCCAACTCCACCACTAACACCTACACACACACACACACACACGCGTATTTGCATAGGGTGTGGCTGTTTTGTTGCAAAAACAAAAAAATCCGCACAAATATATACGCGTGCATAGAAATAGAAAAAAACAACAACAACAATTGTATGTGGTGAATTGTACAACAGCGGTTGCTGACGTTTCCGCGCAAATTTAGAAGTTTATCCTGCACAACAACAACACCAACACCAAGTGGTTATGCAAACAGAAATGCAACAACAATAGCAGTGTAGAAAACAACAACAAGTCGAAAAAATCGCCACAATTGAGTTGTATGCACTGAATACGAGGGTCACTAAATATTAGGTTGGCAAATATCTCCGCTTTTTTGGTCTTTATAAAAAGTGTTACAGTGATCGATCAATAATATGTTTCCATCTAGACGGCAACTTCACAATATCCTCTCGTAGAAGCCCACCTCTCTATTTGCGAAAATTCGGACAGCCATTTTTCACAAGCCTCTTTTGAGTTCAACTTTACAAGGGCGTTCGCCATGGACAGGAACAGTTGGTAATCACTTGGCGCTATGTCCAGGCTATGTGATGGATGCGATAAAACCTCTCATCCGTGCTCCCGTAGCTTCTGACGAGTCATCAACGAAGTGTGTGGTCTGTCGTTGTCTTGGTGGAACACTACACCCTTCCTGTTGGCCAATTCTGGACGCTTCTGGTCGATGGCCTGCTTCAAGCGGTCCAGTTGTTCACAGTAGATGGCAAAATTAAGAGTCTGGCCATATGGGAGCAGCTCATAGTGAATGATTCCCTTCCAATCCCACCAAACGCACAGCAAAACCTTCCTGACCGTCAATCCGGCTTGGCCACTGTTTGGCCACACCGGCCATCGACCACGACCGTTTTCGCTTGATATTGTCGTATGCGATCCATTTTTCGTCGCCAGTCACTATCTGCTTCAAAAATGGGTCGAGTTCGTTCTGTTTCAGCAGCTAATCGCAGGCGTTGATTCGGTCCAGAAGATTTTTGCGTCAAATCATGCGGCACCCAAACATCAAGCTTTGTGGTGTACCCAGCATTCTGCAAATGGTTTAAAATGGTTAGTCACCAAACTCACATCTCCTGGGCGATGTCATGAGATGCCACATACCGGTTTAACTCGATGTTTTCCATGCTCTGTTCGGTATTCGTCGTTACAGGTCTTCCACCGGCTGGCTTATCTATGTGAATCGTCGAAACCATTCCTCCACAGTTCGACGTGATGGATTAATCTCCCAAAACAACATTAATCTCACGGAATTTTTCTCTAGCGGATTTGTCTTTAAGGAAGGAAAACTTTAAAATAGCGCGAATTTCGGCGTTGGTGAACTCCATGTTTACACGTCTATAACTGTTGAACGCAATATCCAAACTAATCATGCATAGCTTCGTTTTGTGGGTTATGTCAAGACCTCTCAAAGATGCATTATAGTGTTGCCAGATACGAGCTCTGTAACGCTTTATATTTAGCCGCGAAATTTAAAAGACAAGAAGGCGAAAAGAAGATATTTGACAACCTAATATTTTTTTGTCCGGATCGCCTATTACCGTTATCCGAGCTTCTATTATTCATCACTTAAGATTTATTCCAGATCACGTCGAAACAATGGTTAAGAAACATCAATTTTCAATCGGGTTCCAATACGCCGAATTTAATCAGTTCGAAGCTTGGACTTATAATCACGTTTAAACCAAACATCCCTGTGGCTCAAAATTCTCAAAAGAGAGTGTGGTTGGCTCTGGCATGTTCTGAGACGAGATCCTGATACAGTTACCCGGAAATCTTTCGACTTTAATCTACAAGGCAGCCGACGGAAAGGACGACCCGGACTAACCTTGAGAAGATTTGGACATCGAAATATCTAAATCATAAAAAAGTTAGAGTCAAATCAAGAGCATAGCACAAGATCGAAATAAAAGGAAGAATATTATTGGGATCCTCTGCTCCATATATGTTTAGGGACTTGAAATGGTCTGTTAAACTGAATTCTTAAATAAAATGAATTAGTCTACATAACGATAGATCATCTTTTAAGTATCTGTTATCTTTTAAGAAAACATTTGCTCAAACAATTCTAGAACTCCTTGGCTTGTTTTTAGATAAAATAGTTCGATTAATGATCGGAAACTGCAGATTAATTATTCTTTATCTGTGTTTTTGTTATTCAAAATTATCATTGCCGAGTACTGGAAAACAAATCTCAGCGTCCTTTATCATCTTCCGTTATGTAGTTTACTTTATAACTGGCATCATTTAGAAACTAAAAGTAGAGTTTATAGAAAAAACTGGAAATTGGTTGTCATCTGGAATACAATTTTGAAGCTTTCTTTAAGATTTCTCATATATATCAAAGGCCCCAAAAAAAATTCACAGACACTTCCTATCCAACTAGTATCAAAGAGCTTTACTTATTTAGGCGCAAGTTCCATGGGGATCTTATTATTTCATCGACAACTGTATCTGTCTCCACTGCCAGACCATGACAATTCTTTCTGTCTAAGTTACACCTTAGCAGTATAATTATTTCCTCTTTGTGATCCAGTAATATCAGTGTTTACTTATACAGAGAAGTTATATATTGTTCTCGGGAGAAAAGATTGGGAGCTGAATAAGTGTTCTGATTGAGTGTACATTGGGTATAGTTTTTGACCCTAAAATGCATTTTAACCATCCTGGTTTCAATTACAATGCAATCGATTCCCTTTTTTGTAGTTTTAATTGATGAAATCCTTTAAGGTAGTTTCTGATATTTTTTGAATTTTATTCTGAATCATTCATTAATAAAAAACTCTTTCAACTTTTAACAAATATCACTTAGTTATACTCATACTCTTTAAGCCAAAAATTAGACTTCATTTTTATATTCGCGCCGAAATGTAGGCAACATTTGTATACCCGAACTCACAATCCATAAAGTAACCCTAGTAATGGCCACCCAACACAGTTGGGGTCATCCGATTTTATTTGTGTCGAGTACGAGTGGCGGCGTTGATACAACATGTGGCACAGTCACAATTCAGGATTTTTTAATTGCCAACACCAGAATTCGACAAAATATTCGAATTGACGCAGAAGGCCACTCAATTTCGCGCAATTGCCAACCAATCGACCAGTCGAACGAGCGAATAGGATTAAAAACCATTATGATTCGTTAAATTCAAATGAAATATTTTTTCCCCCATTTCTAGTGTTGGTTTGTCTGGTCAAATGTGTGATTTAACCATTGTCGACATGTGCAGTTATGTATATTCTCGTAAGTTTAAATAAATAAATAAACAAAACAGTTAGGTTAATCTCACAATTATATTATAAAAGGAGGAGTAATCAATGAAATATGCACTAGCGATTATTTTAATGTTTATGTGTAGATAACTTGTGTGAAATCATTAATTTCTGGAATTATTTCCGTACAGTGAAGAAAAATATTCATCAGTTATACATTATCGAAAAGATTTTGAAACCCAAGAGTTTATAGATCAAAAATGTTTCATTTAGGCTTAAGTACAAGCAAGTTCAAAAGTAGGTGTTGTAATATAGTCTCCTTTAAAAATTATAAACTCGCTGAATTCGATTTCCAACTGGTGTCGGTATTAAACGGATTTGTTTGAAGTAATGTGAAAGACGTTGATGGGTATGTTCTATAGTATCTATCTTTCTGATAATGAGTACCCTAGCAATATTGACGCCGGAGTGGGAACCTGTAGGCAGTCCGTGGTCCACTTGCTCCAGAGCGTTGGACACACTCTTTGAGTGAGTTCACCAAACATCAAACTGGAGAACAACCAGTACCTGCGGAGTAGCGAGGTCCTTTTGGCCCATTGTGGATCGAAAACACTCTGCAGCTACTGTCACTCAGTAAGGCTCATCTCTCTGCGATCATTGGAGTGCTTACTGGTCATTGCCCAATAGGCACACACGCGGTGAGGCTAGGGATCATGTCAGACGCTAGTTGACAAAGCTGTTTGGAGGAAGGCGAAGAGGAATCGTCCAAGCACTTCCTCCTTCAATGTCCAGCATTCGCCAGACTTAGGATAAAGCACCTCGGTAGACATTAGCCGACTTAAGAACTTTATTATTCAGTCCAAGCGCTTCGTCGCAACATAAGGATCTTAGTGATCATTAGGAGTTTGTACGGGTGTCACAATGGACAGTCGAATCTGTCTCAGTGAGATTCTCTGCATTTGCGGAGATCTACCCCTTAACATAACCTAACTTTTATAGTTATTATCTCATTAGACCTCTTGACCTTTACTGGATAGAATTTATTTTTATTTTTCGTTATGAATAGTAGTTAATATATTGTTTCGGTAGCGTCATGCTATAAACTATATTTAGGAAGGATGAAAATGCTTTGGGAATAGTGGAAATATATGGAGATTATTATAGCAGATATTGTTCTTATAGTATAATGAAATGAAACCACGAGATGGTCTTTGAACGCATGTTTTCATTTCTATTATATTACCAACCCATAAATACAAGGTAAATATTGATAGTTGGCAAAGTACTTTTTGTCTGCGTACTAGAGAAAAAATTTGGTAAGAAACATACATATTTTATTTTATCGAAGTCCCACAGAAATGATGGATCTGTGGTAGACACTAAAAATATTAATTTCGAGTGTAATTTAATTTCATTAAGATACCACACTTTTTGACCCATATATTCTGCACAAAGTTGACTAAGAGAACGAAAATCATCATATATAATTTATGAGTGCTAAGATAATTCCTCTACCGATTTTACTAATTTTCGGCACTAACATAGATTATAGCCAATATTATCCGTTCTTAAATTTTATCAAGTTATTTCATATAGTAAGCGATAATTAAAAGATATATAGGGTATAAAGCTCAGAGGAAGATTGAAATTCTAATATTAGGTATATGGAATGGAAAATAACGAACTGATTTTTGGCAGGGAAACGATTCGCTCTTGATGACTTTTTATAGATTATGTGAAAGATTTATATATATTTTCGTTAAAAAACTATATATGCAGGCACTGAGGTCCCCATGTTCGATATTTGGGTCTGCGTTATAGCCTGATTTAAAAAATTTAATTTTTTGTTTTATTTCGCTATATTCATTAGTGCGTAATTCATATATTTTAAAGTGAGCGTATCAAATGGAATCTAAAAGTGTGTAATATGTAAGGTAGGCGTGGTCCTAAACTGATTTTACCCATTTTCCATTCGTCATATTAGGGTGGCAAAAGATTGGCATATACCAAATTTAGTTGAAATTGAAAAAGTCGAATAGTTACTGAGATATAGTTTTTGATCCAATAATGGGTGACGTCATACACATTTGTTATCTTTTATACTAATCCAAGTTGATACATTCTGATCATCTAAAGGAAAATGTGTTCAGTATATTTGGTTTGGTGAAATATATACAAAAATCATATTACATGACAGGGCCACGCTCACTTTTCCAAAAAAGATCAACTAAAATATACCCTACTCTGTTTATACTCTCGCAACAAAAGTTGCTAAAGAGAGTATTATAGTTTTGTTCACATAACGGTTGTTTGTAACACCCAAAACTGAACGAATTAGGTATAGGGTTATATATACCAAAGTGATCAGGGTGAAGAGTGGAGTTCAAATCCACTGCCACAGTCTGTTCGTCCGTCCGTCTGTATAAGCTGTAACTTGAGTAAAAATTAAGATATCTTGATGAAACTTGGCACACTTATTTCTTGGCACCATAGGAAGGCTGCTTTCGAAAATGAGCAAAATCGGACCACTGCCACGCCCACAAAATGGCGAAAACCGAAAACACATAAAGTGGCATAATTAAGCCATAAATAAAGCTATGGAAATAATATTTGGAATGAAGGATCGCACTATGAAAGGGCATATTTGGATGTAATTTTTTTGAAGAAGTGGGCGTGGCCCCGCCCCTACTAAGTTTTTGGTACATATCTTGCAACCCAATAGAGCTATATAAACCAAACTTTCTGCAGTCATTTTTTTTAGCCACTTCCTAATACAGTCCAAAAATAAAAGAAATCGGATCATAACCACGCCCACCTCCCATACAAAAGTTAGGTTGAAAATTACTAAAAATGGGTTAACTCATTAACGAGAAACGTCAGAAACACCAAATTTTACATAAGAAATGGCAGATAGAAGCTGCACTGAGATTTTTTTACAAAATGAAAAATGGGCGTGGCGTCGCCCACTTATGGGTCAAAAACCATATTTCAGGAACTACTAGACCGATTTCAATGAAACTTGGTTTGTAATAGTTTCCTTACCTCCCAATAATATGTTGTGAAAATAGGCCAAATCGCTTCACAACCACGCCTACTTCCTATATACCAGAACTTTGAAGACAATCTGGATCGTTTACTTTACAATATATAAAGTAAGCACTAGTGAAGATATCGGTGCAGAACTTTGCACAAATACTATGTTAATAGTGTGGCAGCCCCATTCTAAAAATCGCCGAAATCGGACCATAGGTTTTTAAGGCCCAATATATCGAACACGAGGACCTCGGTGCTTCTAACCTAATATTATGGTTTCCAACTTTCAATGGACTTTATACAATATATATGACGAATATGTGGGTCAAATTGTGTATTATATAATATAAATAAAGTTAAATAAATAAATAGCGAGAGTATAAAATGTTCGGTTACACCCGAACTTAGATCTTCCTTACTTGTTTATATTATACTCTTATAGACTCCGTGGTTGTTTAGTTTAGATTTTCTGTTAACACAATTTTGTGGGCGTGGCAATGGTTCAACTCTACTTGTCATCCTGAACGATTTCATACATATTATCTAATATAACTCGTTTTGCAAACAAAACTATTGTACTCCGTGCAACATGTTGCGAAAGTATAAAAAATACGCTAAAACCTTTAAGGTAGTCAGAGACACGAAAAAATCACAATTTTCAGTATTATTTTTTGCTATCATGTTATTTTACAAAAGTTATAATATTGCATTATTACACAATTTTTTGATTTGAAGTCACGGAAATTTGATAAAAAATTATAATTTCCAAGGTTATAGCTGTCTGTGTTGACCTAGTTCGAAGGTTGTTGCGGTGACATTCATAAGTCCATGGATATTCATCTATGTAAAATATATCGGATAAGAAAAATTAGTTTTATAAATAGATAAACCTGGACCTGATTGAACCTTTTTCGTTTTTTTTTTTTAAATTATCAAAGTAACGGCCTCAGGAAATTTTTTTCTGGATTTTCGGGAAAAAATTATCTGTTGATCTTTGTTCTTAAAAAATCGAAATTTTTGAAAAACAAAAAAACTTCGATCATGCCCAGGATTATTATGTATTCTGAAAGCTGTTTAAATTTTATTACCGAGATACAGTCATCTGTTCAAAAAACATAGTTTTGAGAAGTGAGTATTTCATAACTTCTTAGAGAGGTTTAACTCTAAATATGGAAACCTCTTGAGTTATATAAACTTTGTGAATAAAAAATTCCAAAATATTTCGAATTGACACATGGTTCGGGTAGATTCAAATTTGGAAGATTTACTTTAACTTGGTATAGAGCTTTTTTAATCGCATAACGAGTTAAAGAAACTCTACTGGAGAGACCATATTTAATCCTAATCCCTTTCTCTCTTTATACAAACACCTTGTCACCATCTATCAAGCAAGTAAGTAGCAGTGCTTACATTCCTCAGCTAAAATATACATCTAAAAAGACACCAACAAGGAAAGCAACTTCTTCACACAATCAACCATTCACAAGGAGTATAATTATGAAATCTACAATGAAACCGAAAGTGCTTTATAATCTGAATTTCGTTTGGCTGGCTAACTCTTTGAGCCATTAAGATGCATGTCTGTTGTAAAGGAGGTGAAGTATACAGATTTGTTGTAATTTACATATATTTTCAGCACAGCAGACGGCGCATACTCGTAAATTTGCTGAAAATTTGCTATTTAAAAGCAATTACAAAAGTCGTGTAGCAGCCACACATGCGCGCGTACATAATAAGCCATTATCATTTATCACCAAACAGCAACAACAACAAAAGCAATGCAAGCAGTGACAACAACAACAACATCCATAGCAGCATCAACCTAGACATTCAGAATGAAAGAAGCAGCAAATTGTATGCAAGCAACAATACATTCATTAACCCCAACCATTAACCGTTAGAGCGACAAACACATATCTCTCTGTGTCTGCCGCATGCCAACTAATTAGCAGCGCAAAAATGTTGTTTAAATACATGTGAGTATATGTTTTAACAAGCGCGTCGCACTTCCACATACACGGCAACAGACTGTTGCCTTGTATGCTCGCAAGCGCGCAGCCATCCAACACCCGCTCTTCAGCTCACCCGCGCACGGCATTGCGTATAAATAACTGCAATGTGTTTCATACGCAATGTTAATTGTTAAACAAACGTAGCAACGTTTATCACTCATAAAACAGTGGAGACAATGACAACAGCAATAACAACAAGAGCAGCAACAACAATAACAACAAGTTAGAAAAGTGGAAAAGTGTAAACGTGCAAGGACAATTGTCGCGCGCCCTTTGCCAACATCATGACCGCAATTGTTGTTGCTCCTATTGTTGTTGTTGCATATAACTGTCACACACACCGTTGCGTATGAGCAATGTGACCGACCTTCCATTAGCGGCAACTGTAAGGCATCAACCGTCACGGCGTAGCAAGGCGCGCTTGCAGCGGCACTGAGTAGGAGACGCGGCGCGGCCAAACACACAACGCGGCGCACACTTCCTCCCAGACGCGCGCGTTGGAGACTAACAAGTCTCCTCACTCATGAGTGCCGCATCTCTCGTTGTCGCTGCTTGTTTGCTTTGAGCAATGTGGCAGCTGTGCATCATGGCGAAATTGTTTGCTGTTACTACTGTGGCGCAACGTGCCACAACTCACAGGCGCACAGAGCGCGCGCGCGCATACACACAAGCAAACATTTAACAGTACATTTATACAACTAGACTCATGCCTGCATGTATGAGTGCACGTGTAAGTGTTGTCAGCGTAGCATTTAACCTCAGCGCGGCGACGACGACAATGCGCGACTTCATATGAATTCTTGGTATTTTATGGTGTGCGTTGTGGCAAACGCATATCCAGCTTTTATACACTTAACGCGCGCACATACACGAGCACATTTGAGAAATTATTAACAAGCATAGTACAATAACACAAGCGCTCCGTGGAAATAGAAACATCGTTCATATGTGTGGATTACGCGCAGGACACGCGCGTCGCGCTGCTATAGACACGGCAGAGTGTCTTCTCACTTCCCTCCTAATAATACACATACTCTTTAGCAGCGCGCCGCCACAATACCGTTGTGTCACATATGGCCGGAATGACACTTCTAATTCCGCTTACAAGTGTCTTCACGGGCATCACCGCTACTACACCAACTAAGGCGGCAGTTGATGGCTCCATGCACTGTACTGTAACAATCTCCACTCCACTACCGCTCACTTATGCGTCGCTACATTTTGCGGTGTACAGACGTAATAAACTTCATTTTGGACAGTTCGTAAAACACTGAAGAATGCCGCGCTAACTGCCAGCTTTGGTGGATGAGTGTATGCGTAAGTGTGTGAGTGACTGCACTCGAGTACTAACTAATAACACGCGTGATTGTTTGGTTTACTGTTTCTTTTGTACTAGGTCGCCGCCAGTTAAGAGTTAGTCAATTTGCTAGCACTGTCGTATGTGGCACGTGAGTCAATGAAAAAACGTACTAACAGTTATATTAAATGGAGTTAAAGTGGAATGAACAAAGTTATGAGTTGCCTAAAGGATTTGACTGCAATTGTGGGAGTTGGGAAAACGTAATATTGGTAGATAAAATAGCTGAAGAATTTAGATGAACTTGCTTCGATTCGAGATAAATAAGCAATAAATGGTGGTGAATCTTTGTCTTTTGTTCAGTAATATGAACACTAACGTTACACTTAGATACGATGGAATCCTAAAACGGGTCTTACTTACGGTTACCCGAAGCTAAAGTAGATAACAAACGTTCTAAAAGTTTAGTAAAGTCTTCCCTTTTCAGCAAGAAATAAGTTGGAAAATATTGTTAAGAGCCGGAAAGCTTTATAATTCTACGTCGGAATCCTGTATCCTGAACTTGAGTGTCTTAACAACTATTCTAAAAACTTTAGCAAATTCATACCCTGTCCAAAAATATCCTCAACAATCGGAAAGACCTCAAAATCTAAGGGACGGCTTATTTACTAAAGTACATAGTTTGGTTCTAATTTGGGAAACTTTGTCCAGGGTTACAAACTGTGATGCTCTAAAAATGGAAAATCATTTGAAAACATTAAAGTTTTCAAAGTAAGCTCTTGTAAAACTAACAAAAAAACGAACATGCTTGTGCGGAATCTATATACAGCAAGTTTAACAAGAAAGCAATCGGCTAAAGTCACTGAAAGATAAAGGTTTTGTATTCGAAAATGCTCCTTATAACCAAATATGAGTTGGCTCTGAAAATGTTGCCGTGATTCGTCATGTCGTCCACATTTTTGCGCACCAAAAAGGATTGGTTCCATTGCTGGAAACGCCTTTGACTTTTTAAGAATTTTGCAGCACTCAAGTGAGACATCTTGAGAAGTTTTGGTTGAGAACAAAACAAGACTGCTTCAAAATGTTTCACGTATACGGAACTCATTTAGTAAAAAAGGCTTTGTGACTAAAGCGTGAGTGTTTCTGCCATTATATTGGCACTAAAATCATTTTTTTTGAAAATCAATACCTACTTCATTTCTAATTCTTTCATGTAAAACAGCCGATTGCCTTCTTGTTCTTGGGAAGTTTAAAAAATTGTATCTCGATCTCTATCAGTTGATAACTTTTCGTAAAATTTTGGTTTCGGCTCTACTTAGATCTAAGCTGGAATATGTTGTTTTTATATGGAATCCCTATCACTTGGATTTTTATTATTATAGCATCAGATCTAGAGAAAATCAGAAAATTTTGATGAAATTATTCAACGAAGCATATGGCGACTATGGAGAAGGAAAAATGTTTCAATGGAAATGGTGAAAATGGTCTTATAAGGAAGGTAGATAATAGTTTTGGATAATATGAATCTAGAGAAGACACTTGTACATGGAAAATTTTTAATTTTTTAGAATAGTTGTTCCAAATTTTGCATTGATTACAATATTTATTATTATTATTATTATTATTTAAATATTTACAAAATTCTTCAGCCAATTCTTCCTCTTACTGTTAGTAAAATCATGCAAAAGCTAGAAATGTACAGTTCATTGACGAAATATTGAAAAATCTATGGAGAATCCGTTTAGTATTTTTCAGAACTTAATCACTTAGAAAAAATTGTTACAGCTTTGCTTATAATCGGGTAATTTTTACTTAAATCTGTCGAAAATTTGAATACTAACGAAGCTTCTCAAATTGTTGATCTTATAGACTGCAAGGAAAACGAGTACTGATCTGAGTAGACTCTGGGACAATCTTCAGAGCAATAAAAATATAATAAACATATTGCGGTACACTTTTTTGGTATAAGTGCAAAGCAATATCTGCGCTTGGGAATATTAAAATATGAAATCGAAAAAGGATTATCACTTTTCAAGACCACAGACATCGAACATAAGTTTTCAGTTTTTTTTTACCGAAAAGATCACTAAATCTCTCAGATAAATTCGAATGGAATCTTCTAATAATGTTTCTCTGTGCGTCTGGTTAAAATCGAGTCATAACTTCCCCTAACTACTATATACCTATTATTAGGGTTTTCAAACATCCGGCTTCATACGTATACATAAAGGGTTGTGCAATAGCGACGCTACAAAAGTAGACCGATAGGGACAGCAAACGACGCCATATTTTCCTCCGTTATTTTGACATTTCTCTTCTCTAAGTTTGCAATTTCATCATGGAAAGATATACGATCCAACAACGAGCCGAAATTATTAAAATTCCCACGTCAAATTTATGGTCGTCATAATCATCCTGTCAGATTAACAATTGAGCGTCTAGTGGGAAAATTCACACACACAGTACAAAATGATCCCGTGTCAGTGAGTATCAAAGCAAGATTCAAATCAGTCTCTTACACGCCGTTCTCAAGCGTTGGGCATCTCTATGACGTCGTTGTGGTGAATTTTGCGAAAAAATCTTGGCCTACATCCTTACCAATTCAAATTGACGCAAGAACTGAAGCCACTTGACTACACGAATGTTCGTGTTTTGGGCTGTATGTTTGTATGTTCGTAGATTGGGCTGAGTAACAGCTTAAAAATGATCAGGATTATCATCGAAAAATCATCTTCAGCGATGAGGCTCATTTTTGGCTGAATGGCTTCGTTACTAAGCAAAATATGCGTTATTGGTCAGGCAACAATCCACATGTACTCCATTAGTCACCATTTCATTCCGAAAAAAATTACGGTTTAGTGCGGTTTATGGGCCGGCGTCGTCATTGGACCGTACTTCTTCCGTGATGATCAATATCCGCACTGTGAATGGCAAGCGCTACCGTTCAAAGATAACAGCATATTTTATGGGCCGAATTGGATGAACCCGTTATTTCAATTTTCAACAGCAGTCAAAAATTAAGTGCAGAGCATGTTTCATGTTTCATCTCACCGAGTTTTTGTCGTATCAACATTCAGTGGTTCATTAAGTTTTTGGAAATCTAACCTCAAAAATGTTATTTTTTTCATGTTTATCTCTTGAAATATTTATTTTTCTAGAGATACTATAAATAATGTATGTATGTGATTGGCGTTGCAACCGTTTAGCCGGTTATAGCCGAATCGACGATAGTGCGCCACCTGTCTCTCTCCTTTGCAGTTCGGCGCCAGTTGGAGATCCCAAGTGTAACCAGGTCGCTCTCCACCTGGTCCCTCCAACGGAGTGGAGGCCTTCCCCTTCCTCGGCTTCCTCCGGCGGGTACTGCATCGAACACTTTCAGGGCTGGAGTGTTTTCGTCCATTCGGACAACATGACCTAGCCAGCGTAGCCGCTGTCTTTTTATTCGCTGAACTATGTCAATGTCGTCGTATAACTCGTACAGCTCATCGTTCCATCGTCTGCGGTATTCGCCGTTGCCAATGTTCTGAGGACCATAAATCTTGCGCAAAATTTTCCTCTCGAAAACTCCTAGTGTCGTCTCATCTGATGTTGACATCGTCCAAGCTTCTGCACCGTAAAGCAGGACGGGAATGATAAGTGACTTGTAGAGCTTGATTTTGGTTCGTCGAGAGAGGACTTTACTGTTCAATTGCCTACTCAGTCCAAAGTAGCACCTGTTGGCAAGAGTTATTCTGCGCTGGATTTCGAGGCTGACATTGTTCGTGTTGTTGATGCTGGTTCCCAGGTATACGAAATTATCTACGACCTCGAAGTTATGACTGTCAACAGTGACGTGGGAGCCAAGACGCGAATGCGCCGACTGTTTGTTTGATGACAGGAGATATTTCGTCTTGTCCTCATTCACCTCCAGACCCATTCGCTCTGCCTCCTTATCCATGCGGGAAAAAGCAGAACAAACGGCGCGGTTGTTGCTTCCGATGATATCAATATCATCGGCGTACGCCAGAAGCTGTACACTCTTGTAGAAGATTGTACCTTCTCGGTTTAGCTCTGCAGCTCTTATAATTTTTTCCAGCATCAGGTTAAAGAAGTCGCACGATAGTGAGTCACCTTGTCTGAAACCTCGTTTGGTATCGAACGGCTCGGAGAGGTCCTTCCCAATCATGACGGAGCTTTTGGTGTTGCTCAACGTCAATTTACACAGCCGTATTAGTTTTGCGGGGATACCAAATTCAGACATCGCGGCGTAAAGGCAACTCCTTTTCGTGCTGTCGAAAGCAGCTTTAAAATCGACAAAAAGGTGGTGTGTGTCGATCCTCTTTTCTCGGGTCTTTTCCAAGATTTGGCGCATGGTGAATATCTGGTCAGTTGTCGATTTTCCAGGTCTAAAGCCACACTGATAAGGTCCAATCAGTTTGTTGACGGTGGGCTTTAGTCTTTCACACAATACGCTCGATAGAACCTTGTATGCGATATTTAGGAGGCTGATCCCACGGTAATTGGCGCAGATTGTGGGATCTCCCTTTTTATGGATTGGGCAGAGCACACTGAGATTCCAATCGTCAGGCATGCTTTCTTCCGACCATATTCTGCAAAGAAGCTGATGCATGCACCTTATCAGTTCTTCGCCGCCGTATTTGAATAGTTCTGCCGGTAATCTATCGGCCCCCGCTGCTTTGTTGTTCTTCAAGCGGGTAATTGCTATTCGAATTTCTTCATGGTCGGGTAATGGAACATCTGTTCCATCGTCATCGATTGGGGGATCGGGTTCGCCATCTCCTGGTGTTGTACTCTCACTGCCATTCAGCAGGTCGGAGAAGTGTTCCCTCCATAATCCCAGTATGCCCTGGACATCGGTTACCAGATTACCACCTTGGTCTCTACATGAGGATGCTCCGGTCTTGAAACCTTCGTTAAGTCGCTTCATTTTTTCATAAAATTTTCGAGCATTCCCTCTGTCTGCTAGCTTCTCAAGCTCTTCGTACTCACGCATTTCGGCCTCTTTCTTTTTTGTCTGCAAATGCGTCTCGCTTCCCTCTTCAGCTCTCGGTATCTATCCCATCCCGCACGTGTAAATAATAATGATGTGATAATTAACTAATCTCTTATGCATTGCAGACATTTATTTAACCACTCAAAGCATTCGTCATAAAAGGAGTGCTAAATTATGCCGATATCTCTTTTAGGCAGACAGCAAAGAAAGCAAGAAGAATTGAGGTGCTAAATTAAACTTAAATTCTTTTCACACTTTCCAAGCAGCGCAGCAAATATGCGCTTAAACGCCAGCTTCGGCACAAATTTAAAATTTAATTATTTGTTTGCAGTGCGCCCATAATTAAGATGGCAAATGAAGAATAAAAATTTTTTTTGTGTGTTTTGCTGCAACAATTCCGCGGGTCATTAACGAAAAATGTCAACGAAGTAAATTATTAATCAAGCGCCATAAAGAACGGTATTTTACGCGCAAGCGCAAACGACAAATAAACTGACACATTACGGCAAATGCATTTGAGTTCGGGTCATAAAAATGATCGGAAGGGCGGCGCTGCTGGGAAAGATGTTGAATATGATGAACATGATGATGATGCGCCACATGATGAAGAGGTTGATGATGAGGTTGTTGATGATGCGGCTGTTGATGCTGCAGCTGTTGCTGCTGATGCAAGCGTTTGCAGGCGAAAATATCTGCATGCTGATGGACGTCAAGAGTTTTACGACATTTTTATATAAAAATATAATATTCATAAAGCAGATGAGCGCTGCGCCACAACAACAGCAAACATTTATGACAATGACAACGAGTGAATGACATTAACAGTCAACCGAAAAAAGACGAAATAATAAAAATATCGAATTGCCAGTGAAATGCACAAATGGACAGCGCTTGACAAATGCCGCGCGGAAGATGCAAAATAATGGCCAAACGAAAGCTGACAATGGACAATCAACCAACCAGTGAGTGAGCCAGCCAGTCAGAGTGACCATACGAATGCAGCGCGCGTCAAGTCAGCTTCATCAAGCGGCCGATGAGTGCGTCGCGCGGCTGGTGGATGGCATGCAAACTGCAACAGGCGCGCTATATTTAAGTCAATGCTATGTGCGACGCGGCGGTGCGGTATGATGTAAAGGGAAGCGCATGCGTAATAAATTATTCAGCGTAAATTACCGGCATGAATAAAAATGCAAATCGATTGCATTAATTTAATAACAACGCCAATAATTTGGGATCACGGGCCAACTGCGGCCAGCCATAACCTACCAGCGCCTGACAAGCAGCGGCAGGAAGAAGCGCAACAACAAGCAGAAAAAAATAAAACACGCAGAGACATCCTATAAATGCGCTCATTAAAAATACGATGCGCGCGGTGAAACTGTGGTATGGGTGTGCGGATTGGCATTTAATGGACGCGGCGGATCAACTGTCACCGTCAGCGCGACAACGGACGTATGGTGAAATGGATTGAGTTGCGCTGGCCGGCTGACTGGCTGGCTGGCTCGCTGGTATCAATGCGACCGCTGTTGGCGTGCCAAATTTACGTTACATTCAATATAAATGTCCTTAATTTGCAAAAAATCATAAAATAAATGCGCAGCGAAATTCCATCATCAAGCGGCGTGTGAGCGCAACATTGGCGGCGGTGGGGAGCGCTAGTACGCGCGCTGTTGTTGATAGGTTGGTAAGAACGCATTGATGCGTTGCATTCAAAAGGTATTAAACGGTCGTAAAGTTTTAACGCGCACGCATGTTAAGCGCTGACTCGCGTATATGGTATGTACAGGCGGCGCGGCACGGTGCGGTGCGGCGGTGGCGTTAAGCTAAAATGCGAATGCCAGCAATGTACCTGTGGTGGACATAAAAATAAAAATGGCAATCGATATCACAAAACGCTGTGACAAGCATCAGTAAGAGCACGAGTGCCATAATTATTAAATGAAAACCAAAAAAAACAACAACAACAACAGCAACCATTATTAACAGCAGCCGCGCAAATGCATTGGCGGCAATAATCAACGTTGCTCAGCGTTTTAAGCGCTACAAAAGTGATGTGTCGCGTCGCCGCCCGTCATAAAACGGCAAATGTTAACAATAAAAAAATGGCTTACATATTTTTGCATTGGCAAAAAAAACTGACTGTTATACACACATGCTAACACAGCATCTCATTGAGCTTTACGCTCAACAGCGTTAAATGCCAAATGCAATTAGTTTGATTGCATTTGACACTGGTGATGTGTTGTCAAGCGAAATCGATATTGTAGAAATTTCAAATGCTCTTGTAACGACGTCTGGAAGGTCTGATGTCTTTTGGTCTTTTGGTTGCAATATACATACATATATTGTATACTATATACATCTTTGCTAGGTACTTCACCGAGGTTAGATTGCTCTACTAGTTGTAAGCCAACTTAAAACTACGAAAGAAGTTTTATTGGAGACTTTTTCATAGCATAAAAACAATCGGAGTTTGTCAATACCTCATGAAACACGACTACTAGTATAAAAAACAGATTATTTCTTAGTATAGGAGCAGGCATTATATCTTGGTCCTGCATAGTGGAAGTATGGACTACCAATCACTTTAGTTTAGCAGCCGTCTAACAAAATTTATATGCTGAGATGTTGAACTGGCTCTGAAAGCTCCATGAAACACTTTACTTTAGAGATTTTTTACCCGAAAACTGCGTCTTTTAAATGTAAAAAAAAAAATCTATAATTTTATTCGATCAATCTAGGAAACAATTTTCACAAAGCTGTTAATGGCATTACAACAACAACATTATCTATATTTTTTTAAGTTAAAATTACCTATGATGTATTCAATGATATATTTAATCTTTGTCCCGATGACACGTGTTGAAAATGGATGAAATCGGTACGCAACCAAGACTACTTCCCATAGAACTGAATTTTGATTTCCATTTAATTTCTTCACTTTATAATGTATTCATAAGAAACCAATGAAGTTAGCGGAATAATATTTTACACAAATACTGATCATACCACAGATCATATGGCATCACTTGTGAAAAAATTGTCGAAATCGGACTACAACTTTTCAATGCCCCGGAAAACGAATATGAAGAACTCAGTGCCTTAGGGTAATTTTTCCCCGAAAATATTGGTAAATCTCTCAGATATCTTAATTTAATTCAGATGGAATCTTTTTCATCTAATGGTGTGTTTTTGTACCAAAGATTGTTAAAATAGGTTCATAACTTCCCCTAGCTCCCATATACCGAATTATAAGGTTCTCAAAAATACGATGCGATTAAATTTCTTAGGTAATATATAGAGTTTAAAATTTTCGGTTGCACCGGAACTTAGCCTTTCCTTACTTATTTAGTATAAAGCAGTTTTTTGTGGGAACTCTAGTGCGGATTATATTCGTTCAAAGTAACAATAAGCCGAGTCAAAAGAAATATTTTTAAAATCCCAAGAAGAAGTTCTACTATTGTCATTGTCACTCGCTTTTACAGTATTCATTTTTTTAGTATTATCTATATATCCATGAACATTCCGTTAGTTTTTAATTGAATAATTTAAAAATCTAGTCCACTTTTAACAGATTCTATAATGGAAACATCGAGAGGCATTTTTTTACCATATCCAAAAGGAAATCAACCCATGAAATTCTAACCGGGTCGTTGTGACAAACTTGTTTAAGGAGGTCATCCCATGTGACGGCCTGGTTTTTCGAAATTAAAAAAAAAAAATTTGTACGACCAGTAAATAGATGGAGGTTTTACTATCATTTGTTAATGTATATTTCGACAATTTTACTTATACTTTCAATTTTAAGCTAAAAATATTATGTACATATATAAAACATGAGTTACAGCGTTCTGAAAAAATGGGCTCGCACTTTTTCCACGATTCCAAAAATTGAAATTAGAAAACTTTAGACAAAAACGAATTCAATATCGGCGCTTCGAACAGCTCTCCTTCTTCCAACTACTGAATCTTTCAAACGACTTAAAATTTTTCAAAATCACTTTACTACAATATATCTAAAAAGACATACATATCTAGAAAGCAATTTACAAAATCAATTTTTTTAGCGTATCACATGGGATCCATCTTAAAGAGAAATTTTCTATTATACTGAAATGTAGAAAGGATGAAAATGTTTCCAATAAATATATACTGGAAATTTTGAATTGTGATTATGACAAAACATATTTTTATAAGTATGTTTAAAATATTGGGTCACGTAGAAAACACATTTATTTTTTATTTTTTGGCACTTGTTGTTGTTGCATTTATCCTGTCCTACCATAAATAAATGCCCAACCATTACTATTACCAACATATCTATTCCTTTCATCTAAACCATTCCGCAAACAAATTAATATTAAATTTCCTAGAATTACTCGCGTAAATGTTAACGAAGAATTTCTAAATTTCTATAAGCATTATAAAAATTACATTTATAATCCTTAATGCCGCAGTAAAATTAGACTCTGTCTGCCAGCGTTTAAGCGCAAACTTCGTTGGTGGCGCTACGCTAACGGCATGTCCGCCAACATTATGTGGCGTCTAGTGAGTATTTGTTTACGCATATTTTGCGAATATTTTCGTTAAATAAATATTTTATAAAGATTATGAGTTGTAGTAAAAAAATGGCATAAATGCTTAATTGACTTTAACGGACTAACGGCGTGCCACACAGCGCGTCATAGTGATTAGAGAGGCAGTAGCTAGAAGTAGAAGAGGAGTGAGAAGTTAATTTTGGTTATGCATTTGTAAATATTTCTACTTCAGTTGCAGTCATTAACGTTGTAGAGCAATCAAGTGTAGCTACAAGACTCTCAGTCATATATGTATGCAACCAACATCATTCAGAGGTGCAACCGGAATTGTAAAGGAAATACGCGCCCACATTTGTTGTTAATTTTTTTCTTATTTTCTCCACACCGCCACCGCTCCACTTGATTTTTAATGATTTGAAATTGTTTTTAATAATAATTTATGAGATACAACAATTTTTATTTAAAACCTGCCACATGTAGCACGAGCAGTTTGACATTAAGTACTCCTCTCCTTCATACGTTTGCATCAGCAGCAGCCTCATCTCCACAGCAGCAGCAAATAAAAGCGGCAAAGCAGCTCATAAAAGTCGCTGCAACAACAGTAAGAACAACAACAACAACGTCAAATCATTGCCGACATAAATCGCAACGGCATACTTGCAACAGCAGGCGGGCAATCAGCGACCACAATAATAAAGCAGCAATCAAACAAATTGTTAAATTTATGAGGCAGCAAAGGGTGCTGCACTTATGCTTGAGTGTGTGTCCATATGTATGTATGTATGTGTGTTTGCACTAAAAACTTTAATAGCGGCAAATAAGCCTAACTGCCAGCCGGTAGCGCAGCCCACGCGTCACGCATGCGTTGAACGTTATGCCACAGGCGGAGAAATAATTGAATTTTCTGAATTTCGGTGAGTTATTGTGCAGTCTATAGTGTTCGTATCGAAAAGTTCGAAAAAAAAATTCTCTCAGTGCATTCCCGCAGTATTAGTGGGCGCGTGTTACACTTTAAGCAATCACAGCTCACAAATGGTTGGTGGGAAATTGATAATGAGGCGGCGAGTGTTGCTGATATGTGTTTAAAAACTATACAAAATGAAAGAAGTTGTTATGAATGAATCTCGTAAAAACCTCTATGTATTATCTATTTTTGTTTTTTGTTTTCGAATATTTTGACGTTTTTTGGCGGAAAGCGATAAATCAGAATTTGAACACAGACAAAAGTTTAAGCATAGAAAGGGGTTAAGAGTCGGACTACTTGGTGTAAGTCTAAGTCCAAATTCAATCTATTTTTTGTGTTCATAATATATGTATTATATATTATCAGATTTTGACATTTCCAGAGGGCTATTAAAGCGAAAAAGGTAGAATAATATTTTTGATATAATATTTGAAATCATTAAAGAGACAGTGTTGTTCCAAAACATTTCTGAAATTTTTTTATCACTAGAAACTCCTAAAACCACTTTGCATATTGGATGTAAAAGAAAAATAAGATAACTATTTTTTATGTTTATATTAGAAAGGATTCCTAGATCAAGGTTTAGAGAGTAGTGAATCAAACGGAATATTTGGATATAATATTGGAATGCAATGAGCAATAAAGTTAACTATGTTTTCTGTTTTAACGAGTAAATATTAGAAGAACAAAAAATATAATTGTCTTCTATTGGTCAAGCCTTAGAGAATAGAACGAACATATAATTCTTAGTGACTAAATAGATTTAAAATAGCAATATATTTATAGACATATGCCGATACTATATTACTGATTTTTGATTTCAGAACACTACATAAACATAACTATCAGAGAAGTGCTGACATGAAGAAGTCTTTGTATTATATATAGCTTATTCATTGCACATAATGTATCTAACTTTTGTTTACGAAGAAGTCGACTGTTACTAATAAGACCATTTAAAACACGTAAGGAATGGCTAACTTCGGGTGTAACCGAACATTATATACTCTCGCAATTTATTTATTTAATATTATTAATATTATATACAATTTGACTCACATATTCGGCATAAAGTCCATTAGGAGAAAAAAAATCAGTATATCTAGTATATTGCGGCTGGGTAATTCATGGACCGATTTCAACTATTTTTGCAACCTAACTACATTCTATCCAAGATTATAAGCTCACTAAATTTTGCTAACATAACTCCATATTAACCGATATATATGGTGAAAAGTATTATGAAAGTTTGAAACCCCAAATATTAGGTATATGGGAACTAGGGGAAGTTATTACCCGATTGCACTCATTTTTGGCACGGAGACATATTATTAGAAGAAAAATGTTCCTCTCAATTTCTTCAAAATCGCTAACTGTCTTATATTATTGGTTAAAAATTTATTAGAAGTACTGATGTCCTCATGTTCGATACCTGGGGCCTTGAAAACTTATGGTCTAATTTCAACGATAACTTCACTAGTGCTTGCTTTATATATTGTAAAGTAGACGATTCAGATGGACTTTAAAGTTCTGGTATATAGGAAGTAGGCGTGGTTATGAACTGATTTGGCCCATTTTCAAAAAATATCACTGGTATACCAGGAAAATGTTATGAACGGAATTTCATTGAAATTGGTCGAGTAGTTTCGGAGATATGGTTTTTGATATGGTACCATCTGTACTACTATTATAAAGAGGAATGATTTGTATGTATGTTTGTAATGAATAAACTCAAAAACTGCTGTGACGATTTCAACAATTCTTTCACCATTGGATATCTACATTCACCCCGAGTGACATAGGATATATTTATTGCTAGGATCTTAACTTTCTGGAAATAGTTCCCAAGTGAGGGCATCAAAAAGACTCCGTGATGGAGAATCTTATTCTGAAACTGAAAATCGTCTTGCAAGTCATACTCTTCGCATCGCAATCGCGTGCCAGAGAGTTGAGTAAGGAGCGCTCGCAGCTGCTTGCTGAACAAAAATTTCAAAACCTCCCAAGAACGCACTTGAGAGTCGAGTATAGAGCGTGTGCAGCGGCTTGAAGAACAAAATATTAGAAATACACAAGCTCTCACTACGGCGTCGAACTCCTAATGTTCCCAACGCCTTCATAATCAGAGAGAAAGTCTAGAGGTCGTAATCAAGTTTTAGCTAATTGCAAATAAAATTGAATTTCATGTTCGAATTTTCATTATTCCACTTTTTTAAATGAACCCACGCAAGAAACGGGAAAGAACATACATATATATGGGAGATTGTAAGCCTGTAAAAACTTGAAACTTTTGAAATGTTTGATTAAACCCGTGCGAAGCCGGAGTGGTCTGCTAGTCTTTACATAAAATGGTTTAAAGTTTCTAGTGTTTTTTCTTAGTAAATTTATGAATTTTTAGTAGTTTTCAACATAATATTTGTATGGGAGGTGGGTGTCGTTATAATCCGAGTTCTTTTAATTTTGGTTATAAGGAAGTGGCTAAATGAAACGACTCTAGAGAGTTTTAGTAGTTTAAGAGATATATACAAAAAACCTAATAGGGGCGGGGACACGCCAATTTTCTCAAACAAAATATGTACATCCAAATATGGTCCTCCGTAATGTACCCATCTGTACTAAATATTACTTTCATAACTTTATTTATGTCTTAGTTATGGCACTTTATATATTTTCGGTTTTCGCCATTTTGTGGGAGTGGCAATGGTCCGAATTCGCCAATTCAATACCAACCCCCTCACGGTCCCAGGGAACAAGTGTACCAATTTTCGTCAATATATCTTAATTGTTATTCAAGTTATACGTTGCACGGACGGACGGATGGACCTACAGAGAGACATCCGGATTTCAACTCATCTCGTCATCCTGATAATTTTGATCTATATATAACATATATCTAATTCGTTTAGTTTTATGACTTACAAACAACCGTTATGTGAACCAAATTACTCTCTTAGCAACTTTTGTTGCGAGAGTATACAAATTACCAAATTAATTTTTTTTTTATTTTTTTATTTTTTTCCGAAATTTTGAATCAGTATCATTCAACTTTGACATCTCATGTACATTAAAACGAGATTTCATTGAGAAAAGATTCATTCAAGATTCGAATGTAGTATTACAAGGGTTCGATAATAGTGTGTTCAAAGAAAGGAGCTTTTTTCGATAAAAAATCTGACAGAAATTCATGGAACAATACAATGTATAAATATTAAATATGGTGAAACTTGTTACTGAATGGTTATGCGGGCGGACTACCTTGGATTGCTTTGGAGAGATGATTACAGTAAAACCGTCCTCTAAGTATAGTTTTTCGAAACATACTGAATTAGATATGAAGGTAACCTGAAACTTGTTGAGAATACAACAAAGGTTTAAGTCTAATCCATAGTTAATTTTAGTTTTGCTGCTGCCCATAGTATTTAGAAATGATCTCAGGATTATTTATCAGAAGTTCAGTCGGAGCATAGAGTAGATTCATAGTAAGATTCCCATATTAAGACTAACTTAACACCAGACACCTTTTGGGACAAAAAAGTGGATCATTCATTACTACACTAATAAAGTACTACTTAAAAAGATTGACTACAGTAATGAGAGACATTTCTCATTTATGTTAAGGTATTACCTCACAGTAAGTAATGACAAGCCTTCGAAAGTATTTTAATTATTGAAAAGTTTCTCAAGAAATCCAACATATCTTCGGATGCGACTAATGGCTGGGAAGTTCACTTATTTGCAATAAAATTAAGAAGCAGAAGCAGAAAGAAAGGCTCGTGCAAACATAAAAAATCTAAAAATCATATATGAAGAAGCTTGCAGCTAATTTTTACTTAAAAATGTTTCAGTATTAAAAAATAATACAAAAAAAAATCTTTTAGTTAATGAAGTAATATTTTTCAATTAGCATACTTTTTGCCACCACTGCTGCTGAAACGAACTGAAATGTTTATAGGCATCGACGTGCATACACAAATGTATGACACAAAGGTGGCCGCAGTCAAGTGCACATAAAAAATTTAGGACCCATTAACGCGGCACTTAACACGGATTTATCACCTACTCCCACATTTCCAGCGAACTCTGAGCGATTGCATACAGCATTAACAGTGTACAAAAACAACAACAACGAAGTAGCCAATGAGCAAATACAACAAATGATTGCGATATCTTGATCAGCAGCGAGATCAACGGCGAGCAAATGAGCTGTGGTGAGAAAGGCAATTGTGGTGTTGGGTTTGAATGCGTGTGAAATGAGGTATGTTTGTATGGAATTTGGTATATATGTATGTATTTCGAATTTGTAAATATGTATAAGAAACTTGTATATATGTATTTACGAAAATTTGTATATATATATATGTGTGAGTTGTTGCAGCCATCACTAATGAAGTCATAAGCGTGCCATTTTTTTGCGCCTTTCCCTTTAATATTGCATGGAGAAAGGTGAATTTATCGCCTGCACTCTTCTTGTTGTTGTTGCTCTAAACGGAAATGCACTTTCGAAATTTCTTTTTCGCTACAATTTTTACCTGCCGTTTGTGCGCTGAAGGAGATTTGAAGGCAACACCTTTGGTCGCAAACGTCGCTGCCTGCTTGCGTGCCGGTAAATATGTTTTTATTTGCTTTGCACTTCGTTTTTCTTCCACGCCCGACAACGTTTTGATTTGTTTGTGACTGTTGGCCACTGTGTCTGTCACTTGATTTTATGATGCTTTGATGTTGTTTAGGACCTCGTAAAGTTCGTGATTTACGAGCGCTTTCGATTACTTGACGTCGATTGCAATAACTGCAAAAGAATAAAAACAACAACAACAACAGCGGCAGTAAGGATAGTCGTAATATTGGGCGCATGAAATATTGCACAACAACAAAAACTACATTAATAATGGCAATAACAACAACAACAACAAGAAATCAAAAACATATAAAATCAACAAAGAGCCACCGTCACAGCATCCTAACTGGACAATAAGGTGAGCAAAGTCGAGGATTAGGCCACAGCTGAAGATAACAACAACAGCATTAGCAGCAGTAACGGCTGCGCCAGCATCAGCTAGAGCCGTTGCAGTCACAACATTCCTGCCTACGTTGCAACATCCTGCTTAAGGCGAAATCTGTTCGCTTGTTGTTGTTGTTTATTTTTATTATTTTTTGAATTATGTACGCGTTGTGCCCATAAAAATCGCATAAATGTCGAGGTCATCTGCATTGCCGCACAATCAACTGTCTGTCTGTGCTGTCACGCGGCTTTGTTACATTGCGTAGACAATATTGACAATTGAAGACCTCGACTGCGCTGTTGCTGTCAATTGTTGGCCGTGGTTCGTTGGCAGTTTTTCACCTTTTTGACGTGTCGTCAAATAATCATAATATTTTCGTTATTTTAAGTACACGCTAGTGTAGTAAGGTGGTGCGAGGCAGCGGCTGGGAATTTATGGTTTTGTTTGATTTTTCGCAGATCAATAGGAATAGAAGAAGTGACAGACTGATCTTAATCAATTTTTGATGTCCGTATATATGTATATCGGGTCATCCATGTTCTGTAAAGAAAGTGTTTTGCGCGCTTCGCATAGGCTGTTGCAAATACACCATCTCTCATCTTGAGAACCAAAACTCCTTGTTGTATAATATATATCGACCGTACACGAGGACCGTGGAGTTGATTCGGTGCAGTAACTCGAACTGACGTATGAAACGACTGACGAAAATACAGCTTGTGCAAGAACTAAAGCCGCTCGTCCTTCCCAAGCGTAATCATTCCGCTCTATGGGCACATGAAAAGTTCCAAGAAGATCCAAGGTTTTCGAGCCAAACCGACTATTTGATGCCTGAAATTGCAGCTCGTGATCTCGGCGACATTTGGTATCAACAAGACAGCGGCACTTCCTATACATCGCATCAATCAATGGATTTTATGAAAGAACACTTCGGTGAGTACATAATTTCACGTTTTGGGCCGGTCGAGTGGCCACTTAGATCGCGTGATATCACACCGTTAGACTTTTTCCTGTGGGGATACGTAAAGTTTAAAGTCTATGCGGACAATACCGCTTCGATTCAGGCCTTGATACAAAATATCACGCATGTTATTCTTCAGTTACCAGTCGATCCCCCGATGGATCCCCCTTTACTTGAAATTGAATTTCTACCATTTCGTATTATTCGAAACAATTGCAGGTGTTTTTATTTACATCAAGACCTTGTCTTAGGCGATAAAAACATAAATATGTTGGACGGTACTAAAAGTATAGAGATTGAGGACCAACATTAAATACCTTAGAGCTACCAATATTACCATTTCCGGTAAGGATTCTTGAAAATGTGACGAGTATAACAGCTTATTTCATAAATTAGAATCAGCAATCAGGGTAATAGTCTTAAATATACATAAGTCCAGCTCGAAAGTTTGAAAAGTACTAAGCTATAAACGAAAATAGTCTCCAATAATGAAATATTGGTCAATACGAAATCTTTGGTATTCCAAATTCGGTGTTACGTTTCGTAAAGATTGATTTTATCATTAAACTTAGAGGTCAAGAAGAAGAAAAGGCAAGGTTGTTTGAACTTATGCTCTCCAGTTCGGTTAAATATGTGCTATATAGACTTTACGATCAGGCAAACTATCTTGGAGACCTCCGAACTACTTATTTTTGTTCTGAGGTTATGCTGATCTGTTCGATTGGAATACTGAGTGAGCTCCGATCTGCTTACTTTTTAAATTTAAAAATTTCCTGTTTAAATGGACACCATTAGAGTATAAGAACTATTCTGATGGACTATCTATATGTTTATTTTTGAGGTTATGTAGGCATGTTCGTTTGAAATATGCGCATCCAGTTTAGAATCATGAAAACTATCCGGGGTGTTCTAAAAAATTCAAATGCCTTAATTAGCATTGCACTGTACAAACTCGGCTGGGTGTTGGACCAAACTAATTTTTTCCTCCTCGCCTCCAAAATCGAAATATTTGGTTTTGAAGTTCGAAAAAAGTTTTTTTTTTAATTATTATTATTTACAGGATATAGTTACTAAAAAATCCAAAAAAAAGGGATATAGTCTACATTATCCTTTTAATTTCAGGGTATACATATTTTGACTCAAGCTTATTTAACAGTTGATATTAAGGGTCAAAGTTCGAATTTCGAAAAAAAATAAAAATTGTAAATATCGAAAAATACTCGACAACTGCATAAGGGAGTGCAAGCTGGTAATATTTTTCCTAAAAGTCCAAAGAGAATTGCTCTAGAGCCAGAATGCGATGAATAAGCAATAATATTTTTATCGGTAATGGAATAAACATAAATTTAAAGCTTCCGTCGCTAATTTAATTTAATTATAACTGAATTATTTTATGCTCTTAAACTTCAGAAGCGCATTAAAGTCAAGTTGAGATTGAGAGTGCAGCTCTGTAGTTCTTAATTTTTTTTTGCACAAACAGTAGTCATAACTACGTTGACCCTTAAGCGGTGTGTTCTTAGAGTCACACTTACTTATTTACCATTCTTAGAATAAATCGTTCTTTAAATGTATCTGTACTGTATGCCACCATCGTCGTTATATTACCATTATGAATGCATTGCTTTTGTTATAAACTATATATTGTTTTTAAATTTTTGTGTTGTTATTGCTATTACTATTGTTTTGTATCAGCACAAACGTCATGCTGCATGCATTGGTCGTAAAACTAACGCACTCACTGCATACTCGCTCACATTTCTATGAGAGTCGTGTGTACTATGACTGGCTCGTCACCCGCCCGTTGTTGTGAAAATCATTTTTATGGTTGTTTAATTGTTAAATTGTGTTTCATGTTGCATATAACATTTGTTGTTATTGCGCAAGCCATTGTTACACGCGCTTGCTCTTTGTTACCAGCTGTATGCCCCTCTATGTATGTATAAGAGTGTGTGTGTGTGTTTGAAGGAAACTCCCATAAACATCAACGGTTAATTTAATTTTATGACATTTTCGTTTGTCAAACTGGGTTTTAAAGTGTCACTTTGAGCGGCGGATTAATGAAGAAAAGCGATTTGGTGAGCACCAACGCCACCCGCTGCGTTTTCACTTAACGCGCTTGTAGACAGCGTGGCGAAAGAGAGAGAGAGACCGAGAGAGAGAGAGAGGTGCATGGAGAGCGTGACAGCGTGTAATTATTGCGAATAATGGCATATGAAAAGCAATATTATAAATACGACTTAGTTAATAGCTGAGACACTAAAATGTATGGTGTTAAGTATAGTTATGATTTTATTATTATTGAAAAATAATTGCAGAAGGATATGAGTTTGGGAGAGGTTAGAGTGAGCTTTAGCTTTGGTTTATAAGGTACAGTGTTAATTTATAAACCAACGTCTAATGTAATACTAAAGAAAAGTCTTTCGGGTTATCTCTGACTGGAGATTCTTCTTCTGTACAAGTCTCGTTCTCATATTCCATACCCACATACAAGATTTTATAGGGTTTTTGAGAAGGCTAGACGAGTTTTATAAAATGAAAAGCCTGTCTTTGGGTTCCCAATCTGGATGATACGAACGGTTTCCTTTGCACAAATCCTAACCAAAGAATTGTTTTCAACCATCTTCAAAAAGCTTTATGGATTCTTAGGTATACCGAACAATTCTTAACACGTAGCTTATGAAGGTTTTCATGAGCAAGTTTTCAATTCTAATTGTAAGGTTGAAAAAATAACCTCTTTATGAGCCTTTGTTGCTGAACTGTAGATGGTTTCTTTTCAACTAACGAGCAACTGTCTTGCTCTCTGTAAAATTCCGGGGATTTAGTGTAGTGAAATACAGGGTCTCAGGTTTATATTGAAGAATTTTCAATTTTGGAGCTTACTTTAGAGCAAAATTGAGAAAACAAAAGAGTGGAATGATTAGAATAGATCAGGGGTCTAGTCTCTGCTGAGACGAAGTTAATATGAAATTAGAAGAGTGGAGTAAAGTGCTAATGTATTCCCAAGACTTTCTGTAAAGAAGGAGAACTAATAAGCCAACGAACAAACATATGTAGATTACATATTCGAACTTTCTCGAGATACCGGAAGGAAGAACATACAACTATTGCTATATTATGCCATATAATCAAAAAAAAAAAAGAGTAATCTATATGACTGGAATAAGTTTAATAAGTGAATAATTTTGATTTTGGAAACACTTATTTCATCCTTTCGAGCTTTTGTAACCGGAATGGACTCGGAATTTTATCCTGTCAAGTAGACAGATAGTCTTGTGGGATTCTTTGAAGAAGAAGTCTCTGTACGCTTGATTGTTTTGATAAGAAGCTTTTTATATTAAAAATAATTAATTTTTTTATACTCTCGTAACAAAATTGCTAAAGTTATATATATCAAAATGATCAGGGTGATGAGTAAAGTTCAAATCCGGAATACTGTCTGTCCGTCCGTGCAAGCTGTAACTTGAGTAAAAATTGAGATATCCTGATGAAACTTGGTACACGTATTTCTTGGCATCATATAAAGGTTAAGTTCGAAGATGGGCGAAATCGGACCCTCCCATGCCAACAAAATGGCGATAACCGAAAACATATTATAACTAAGCCATAAATTAACCTATTTTGGTATGATAGATCGCACTATTAAGAGGCATATTTGAATGTAATTTTTTTTTTGATAAGTGGGCGTGGCCCCGCCCCTACTAAGGTTTCGTACATATTTCGTAAACTACTTAAACAATATCAACTAAACTTTCTAGAATCGTTTCTTTTAGATACTACTTTATACAGTCCAAAAATGGAGGAAAGAAGGTACAGAAGAGCTGCATTCAAATTGGTATACGAACTTTTAATGGGCGTGGCTCCGCCCAATTATGGGTCAAAAACCATATCGCCGAAACTACTCGACCAATATCAATGAAACTTGGTTTGTAATATTTTCCTATATACCAGAAATTTGAAGTAGATCTGAATCGTTAACTTTACAATATATGCAGTAAGAATTAGTGAAGATATCAGAACAGAAGACACTGTATTTATAGTGTGGCACCTCTTTTCTAAAAATCGTCGAAATGGAACCATTGGTTTTCAAGGTCCCATATATCGAACTTATCGAACGGTGTTTTTTTACCGAAAATATAGGTAAGTCTCTCAGATATTTTGAAGAAATTCAGAGGGAATGTGTTTCTTCTAATAATATGTCTCCGGGCCAAAAATTGGTGAAATCGGGTCATAACTTCGCCTAGCTCCCAAATACCTATATTATGGATTTCAGCTTTCAATGAACTTTATACCATATATATGACGAATATGTGGGTCAAATTTTGTGTTATATTAATAAAATTAAACAAATAAATTGCGAGAGTATAAAATATTCGGTTACATCCGAACTTAGCCCTTCCTTACTTGTTAGTTTAGTGAAAATCACGGTACGAGTTTTATATTGAAATTTTTTTTTTAAATTTTCAACTTCCAAACTAATTTTCAAGTAACATTTAGAAAACAGATGAGTAAAATGATTGATAAGGGATCAGGTTCCTGTTGGGATGAAGCCGAAGGATACTAGATACATGAAGAAAAGAGCTCCTGAAGCTTCAAAAGGCTTTTTGTAAAGAAAACGAAGTAATAGCGCACAAACATAGATCGCATATTCGGTCCATACAGTAATCAATCTTTATCAAACTTGATGTGAAAAAATCTATGTAAGGTTGATGGTTTTGATAAGAAGCTTTTCATATTAAAAATACTCTAGTTTTTGAAAAATGCTTTCTACATATTGAATTAACTTAAATGAGTAGTGATAGATTCTACCGAAGACTGACTAGCCGAAGGTTCTTTCAAAATTACATTAGTTATTTTTCGAAAATATCGAAAAATAAAAAAAATCGAATTTCTTTATAATCCTTCACTGTTTAAATATAAGATTATTCATATATGTATATGAAAATTATTATATTTATTCAGCCAACTTTTGTATAAGGAAGCACCCTTTAATCACAAATTTATGTAAATATATACAATTATTATAAAACACCATGATGACTACAGCCATTGAAATTTCAACTCTCCTTTCTCCACAATTTATTGCACAAAAGTATTGGATTTATATACTCATGTATATAATGTAATTTCTTTCTCACTTTCAGTACATTACACCAACACAATATATATCAACCCTGTCCGACTATATTTGCCTGTCAATCAACCATAATTCACCCAACGGCCATTGGCTCACTCGCGTGGGTTCATTTGTCTGTATGCGTGTGTTTGTGTGTGTATTTATGCGGAGTGTCAGTTGTCGATAGGACAAAACGCCATAAATCATCGCGGCGGCAATGACTCTGACACGTTGACTCGATCCTTTTCAGTTTTGTACAAAATATTATCAGCATTGACATAAATGGCGTTGAGGCATTAAATTTCGAGAACTTGAAAATGTCAGAAACGGTTACAAAGAACGGATATACATAAGTATGTATGGAATTGTGTGTTTTGGTTATATAGTTGCTATATATAATATACATATTGATAGGGATGTTCTTAAGTTATTAAATATTAAGATATTATAGTAAGAATGTTCGAATTGTAGGCAAATTCTAATTTTTTCGAAATTAAATACAAACAAATAGGAATAAGTGAAAGTTGTGCAAATATTTTTATGAAATTTGTGTTCGAGAGAAATGCTGGAATTTTCGAAAATCGATTTCCGACAAGTTAAGTTAAATTTATATTCGAACTTGTGAATAATGGCAGCTTCTTGCTGTATGACCCACGTTTTTCGAAGGCTATGAATACCCTATTAAATTATTTTTTTCGAACTTAAAAGCAAGAATAATTATAAAGAATTATTTCAAATGTTCTTTTCAGAAATACGCTTTAAAGATTAATTTTCGAAAATTTAAAACAACTTCGAAAAAAAACTTTCCGCTTAACAGAATTATTTTTTTAACAAACTTAAAAAATTTTCGTAGTGTGAAAAAATAGGAGAAATTTCACAAGTTTTCAGTTTTTTTATAAAAATTTATTATTGAAATTTGAGACCAGCTGTTGGAAAATAGCTTCAAAATAGGACAAAAGAGCTTTATTTCGAAAAATATACAAAAAACTTTCTTCGAACTGAAGAATGAAAGAATGTTAAAGAACCTTTGTCAAATCTTCTTTTCTTGATCATACAAGTGTTCTTCGAAAAATATTTTACGTAGGTTTTCTCAAACTTAAGATCGAATGGTGTTACAAAAATGTTCGGAAATTAACTTTAAGATGTTGTAGTAAAGAATAAGCTTTAGGTAAGCTTTCATATTAATATTAAATGAAAAAAAAATCGATTCGAAACATATGATATCGAAAAACATATTTGTATATGTGGTTTCGATTTTTGAAAATTGGTTTTAAGGTATTGAAGTGAAGAAGGAGCTTAAATATTTCATATATTTACATATGTTCGAAATAAATAAAAATTAAAAAAAATTTAATTCTGAAATATATTTTGAAAAAATATGATTGTTCTAAGTAATTTTAAATTTCGAATTCAAGTTCGAAAATGTTGCAAAATTTTGAAAATATTTACAAATTATATTTAAGTTGGTGATCGAATGTGGATTCGATTTTTTAAAAATTGGTTTTAAGGTGGTAAAGTGAAAAATGAGCTTTCATTTTGAAACTATGTTCGAAATAAACGAAAATAACTTCGAAAACAAAATTATACAGATCTTTCTTTTTCGAAAAATATAATTGATTTAAGCAATTTTTCATTTCGAAATTAAGTTAGAAAATGTTGAAAAATTGTTGTAAATTTTTCGAAATTGTATTTAAGTTGGTGGTCAAATATGGTTTCGATTTTCGAAAATTGGTCTTTAAATTTGAAATGAAGAATGAGCTCACCTTACTAAATTTTTCATACAGAAACTATGTTCAAAAAAATTTAAATAACTTCAAAATATGTCGTTCCGATAAATGTATATCTTTTCGAAAAATATATCTGTTCTAAACAATTTTTAATTTCGAAATTAAACTATGTTCGAAAAAATTTAAATAACTTCAAAATATGTCGTTCCGACATATGTATATGTTTTCGAAGAATATATTTGTTCTAAACAATTTTTAATTTCGAAATTAAGTTCGAAAATTTTGTTAGTGATTAAATAAGGTTTAGATTTTTGGAAGTCTGCCCGCGTGAGGAAGTGAAGCTTATCTTACGCTTATCTAAGCTATTATATGTTCGAAATAACTTCAAAAAAAGTTGTTTCGAAACATATGCTTTCGAAAAATATTTTTGTTTTGAGCAATTTTCAATTTCGATATTAAGTTCGAAAATGTAGACAAATATTGAAAATGTTTAGAAATCGTATTTAAGGCTTTCTTCGAAAAATGCAATAATTTAATTCGAAATTAAGGACGAAACAAAATAAAAAAAATCTGAAATTAATTTTTGATTCGATTGATTTTGATTGGCAGGAAGTATTACTTAGAAATTATTTTTTTTTTTTTTTTTATTTTATTAAAGCTTACATAATAAACAAATTATTAAATAAACTAAAGTACGCAGCGTTAGCATCATAGGCTTTCGGCTGTTAGAAATTATTGTTGAGAGATAATGCGAAGAAAAGATATCTTACTTCATGTATATGAAGACAGCTTTTGTTATAGTATTGAATTTTATATTATAACATGACATTAAAATATTAATATCAAGTGAAATAATATTTTCCAGAAAAATTCACATCATAAAAAAGGTGGAAATCGCATAAATAGAAGGGCACCCATAATAAATAGTCGTATATATGCGTTTTTGAATATGTTTCAAAAATTATGACTGCTCGAAAACATTATACACATTAGCAAAAAGCCGCTTTCCACATAACTCTGCTACTTTTCATAGCATTTCATGACGAGTGTTGTGGGTGGTGCGACTCCACTGACTATGGTGTAGGCTACAGTGACAGCTAGTGTTGGCGTGAATCTACGCTTGTGTGCGCATATATGTGTATAATTATGATGGCATTTGTGCTAATGTGAATTCGTGTCCTCGGGCAGCCTACTCATTATCCTGATGCCACTAAAGCAACGCAGAGACAGACGAACACATGCGCGACACTTAAGCTGGCTAGCACGACGGCAGGACAAAATGATACTCAAAGCTGATTGTTATTGTTGTAGTAGTGTTAGTGTTGTTGTTGTGATGCTGATGCTGTTGAGACTGGGCTATGACTGCGGCTGTGACGCTGCTGCAGCAACGAGCACTGAGCACGCATAAATCACTCATTATGAGGCGTAATTAATGCGACGACTGTATGGCGACCTAAATTTTATATAAATCATTAGATTAAGCAAACAAGCGGGCACACCAACACAAGCACACCTATATACATACAGAGACAGTGATACTTAAATACATTAGCGCGCCCACACACTCACACGCATATACAGAGACCAACGTTCGTCGGTGGAAACCCCTAAGCGGATATGGCACGTTCATATGACAGTTAAGGAGAAATTACAAATACTAATAAGTGCGTGCACAAATACTAACACGAGTCAGTTTCGGTGTATGCATGTGTGTGTGTGTTAATATGTTTACTTAAGCGCATTTTGCGACAGCCCTCCAGCATGGATCCGTTTACATAACTCGCACGCAACGCACGCCTCAGCTAGTCAAGTCACCCTCATCACCGTTGTCAAGCCAGCCAACAACATCAACATCAACAGCATCAACAGCGCACCAAACGGTAAGAGCATCAAGCATTATCAACATGGTTGGTGGATGGAAATGTCGCAACGGAATCTCATCAACAGCCACAAAGCAGCAACAAGCGCCGGTTAAAAGACTTCGGCACACACACCTACTCAAATATTTATATATAAATACACACACACAACCGTTATGCTTGTTGTCGTTCGTCATTAGTGGCGAGTAACGTTAGCGTTTCGTCCCAACACTAAGCGTTGACTCCACTCCCCCTTCGTTAGCAGGGGTTTTGATTTCATTTCAGTCAGGTCGCCGGGATCCGTCATTAGAGAGCCACAAGGCACAAATGCAAAAACAAAAGCAAAGCAAAAAAAAACATGAACCATATCGGTTTGCTCGTTGCCCTTTACTGACCTCTGCGGTCGGAGACGTCGCTTGTGCGGGTGTCTCTGTGTTGGTGCTCCTGGCATTCAGGTGCGTCAACGCAAATATGAATATCCATTTAGTATGGGTTTTCGCTGTGCAAGCGGAAAATTAAAATTCGTAAAAAAAGAGCAGCAACGGTAAATTGTTGCCGAGTCAACATGAGATGGCAATCATTGCATGTGTTTGTATATGTGTTTGTAGGTGTCCCAACGTATTATATCCCTAGCTAAATTATGCGCACCCTGTCTACTTGCGCTCACTAGAGCATACAAGCTGTCTAGAGAGGGTCGTGCTGATGGACACGCATAAAAATACACTCTTGATAAAGAAGAGAGCTAATTTGATGTAAAGTTTAAGTAGTTTTGCCTTACTACTACCTACCTACTTTAATAACTTAATAAGTATGCATTAAATTACATGGAAGACTGCATCAGTATTGAGGCCAACTAAACATTATTTTTTAAATTAATGATCTAGAATAGAGTTGCTGTGTTAGAAGCTTACTTTGCTAACTTTAGCTTAAATCAAAAAATGCTATCTCTTCGATTGGAATTTGTCACCATTTCAGCAGATTTGCTTTAGCTCACCTCGTCTAACTCGTCTTCCTTCATTCGTTGCAGAGTGGCTTGGTAAGTTAAACTTTGTGGACACTTCTTCTCTCGAATGAGTGTCAAGTTTGTTGACTGTATTTGACCCGATATATCTCAAGAACAATCCCATTAATATGAATTAGACTTTCTTGGAAACGAATTATTTGCAAGTGGATGAGAAATTTAGTGGAAGCGTCTATCATAAGCAACAATAAAGGAATCTTAATGTTAACCTTCCGGGTCGCTGATGACCTAAAATCCCACCTGCGATCTATTCTCAGTTTGATGATGGTTTTAGGAGACTCTCTGGTTTGTATTTCATCGTGTTGGAATATTCATCGTCGCAAAATAAGTTCTTCTGTCTTCGAATCTACCCTTTTACTTCTATTACTCTTTTATAGAATACAACCAACCGATGGTTTAAGACGAAGCTCCTAAAATATATGTTAGGCCAATATTTGGTTGGTTTGTTAGTTGAAATAGAGAACGTAGTGATTTAAGTAATAATTCAAGAAGGTCATTTGTCATTGTTTGCTTCGATTACTATGCCATGCTGTTTGGTATGGTTTTACTAGAAACTCGAAAGACAGAGAACGCCTAGCGTGGATCATAGATATTGTTCATAAACCGAATGTTATATATACCTAGATATTTGTTCGAGAATTTAGTAGGGTTTTATTATTATAATAGAGTTTCCCAAGTTTCCCAAGTAAGACAGGACAGAACTTGTCTTAAATTTCTACTTCTTCGGAGGTGACATAAGACTGTTCAAAAAGTAAGAATGAAAAGCTTGGAAACAGCTTAATAGTGTTCAGCGAATACACCCAAAGTTCGTTAAAAAGAATACTGGATAAAAATACACATTATGAGAAAGTAAGGGCAGTGTACTCTGCCCAATCCACAAAAAGGGAGGCCCCACAATCTGCGCCAATTCCGTAGTATAAGTCTGCTCATTATCGCCTATAAGGTTCTATCGAGCGTATTGTGTGAAAGACTAAAGCCAACCGTCTACGAACTGATTGGACCTTATCTATGTGGCTTTAGACCTGGAAACTCTACTTCTGACCAGATCTTCACCATGCGATCTGTTCTTGGAAAAGACCCGTGAAAAGATGATCGAGACATAACCATCTCTTTGTCGATTTTAAAGCACGAAAAGTTGCCTCCTTGCCGCTATGTCTAAATTTGGTATCTCTGCAAAACTAATACGGCTGTGTAAGCTGACGTTGAGCAACACCAAAAGCTGCGTCTGAATCGTGAAGGACCTCTCCGAGCCGTTCGATACCAAACCTCGCCGTTTATTCTGCTTTTTCCAAACTGGATAAGGAAGCGAAGCGTATGGGTCTGGTGGTGAATGAGGACAAGACGAAATATCACCTGTCATTAATCAAACAGTCAGCGCATTCGCGTCTTGGCTCCCACGTCACTGTTAACTTCGAAATCGTAGTTAATATCGTATACCTAGGCACCAGCATCAACACCAATAATAATGTCAGCCTTGAAATCTAACGCAGAATCACTCTTGCCAACAGGTGGTACTTTGGACTGAGTAGGCAATTGAAAAGTAAAGTCCTCTCACGACGAACTAAAACCAAACTGCACAAGTCCCTCATCATTCCCACCATACTTTATGGTGCAGAATCGTGAACGATGTCAACATCCGTTGAGACGGCAATAGGAGTTTACGAGAGAAAGGTTTTGCGGAAAATTTACGGTACCTTAAACATTGGCAACGGCGAATACCGCAGACGATGGAACGATGGTGGTGTTATTCGACGACATAGAGATAGTCTAGCGATTAAAAAGACAGCGGCTACGCTGGCTAGGTCATGTTGCTCGAATGGACGAAAGTGCTCCAGTTCTGAAAGTGTTAGATGCAGAACCCGCTGGTGATAGCCGAGGAAGAGTTAGATCTCCACTCCGATGGAAAGACCAGGTAGAGAAGGAACTGGCTTCACTTGGTATTACCAATTGGCGTCAAACTGCCAAAAGGAGAGATGTGTGGCGCGCTATTGTGGACTCGGCTATAACTGCGTAAGCGGTTTTTACGCCAGTCAAGAAGAAGAAGCTACTTAAGTCGAAACTTTGACTACAGTAAACGGAGCTAAGTAAACTTAAAACCCTAATTAAGTAGATAATTTAAGTAATATTCTATCAGAAGGGTCCGCTACCAATTCAGACTGACCAAGTTCCTTAAATTTCTATACGGGCTTCTTTCATTATAATGTTTTTTAAGGCGTTAGTAAGACACTAATGGCATTTATATGACATTATCCGAATATTCTTGGTGTGTTCTTAAAGTTATTCGACAACGATAGAGGCTGTAAGGGTTTGGATTGTGTGACAATGAGCTAAAGGTTCGTAAAAGCTTCTTCTTTCCTTTGATCCACTCTCTCATTTGGTTTTTGTTGTTGTTATAAGAGTTATCACAACCGTGTTTGGGGCGAACTAAATTAATTGACATCAAAGTCAACTAACCTAGGAACCGAGCAGTTTCGACGAGGTCAAACTATAGGATCTTTATGGACAGCTCGTCTATATTGTAAAATCGCCTTCTGATAAGGAAATAGATAGAAGACTAGAAACACCATTTAATAATTTCTGAGTAATTTCAGCAGCTTCCTATTTTTAATTGATTCTTCTTAGCAGCAATTAAGTTAATTAGTGCTCTCAGAGAATGAGGAGAGTATTGGCGAAGATAATATCGATCATAAATACTAGAATTTTTATGAAATTTCTACCAAGAAATATAAGCTCCCTCCGTGAGAATAGTCGGCTAGCGCTCGAAAATCCCGAAACGGCACTACATTTGGCATAATGAGCGCTCCACACACACACCATACGCCAAATGCAATACTGCTCCATATGAAAAACATTCTTTCACTGATTCATTGCGCATAACTTCTAATTTGTACAGAAATAATTCCTAAACATTAAGTAAAAATTATATGAAAAACTTTTTGAAAATTTACAACTAAAATCACAACAGAGGCGCCCGCGCCACGTCTGCATGGCGTACACTAGTATTTAATGGCCAACCCCTTGCCAACAAATATGTATATATATTTGTATAACTGTATATTGGCAATACAAATCCTCATTAATGGGCCATGAGATGCAGCCAAATCGAGTAGAGCGAACGCCTTTAGCTGCTTCGAGTGCGTTGAAAACGGTGTGTATGTGGGTGTGAGTGGGGTTCAACAATTTTGAATTGAAGTCAGCGGCATCATTGGTCTCCAAAGTAGCAGTAGAACACAAACGTCATAACAACAAAAACAACAACAAACATATGCTATGGTTGGGTGTACATGTAAATGAGTGAGGGTGTCGAAGACATTTTGTTGTTGGGTGTAAGGACGAATTATGAATTTGACAGAAAACAACGAAACAAAATCCATAATTCAGGATAAAACATAATTCCGCAAAACAACAATAACGAAATAAACAAAAATACAAATGAAATATATAGAAATACATTTATATGTATGAGAGCTTTAGACTTCGACTAAAACAATGAAAGGAAAACCCGACCGACGCTCACCAATGAAAACTGCTGCTCGCTCTCCGCCGCTTAGCGCACACTTGAAGCGTTTTATAGCGGTAACGAAGCGAAGCGAAAAAGTGCAAAACAAAAAGAAACAACAAACAAGTGAAATTATGACTACCAGTACGTTGTAGCGGAGTTGAGCCGTGTGTCACAGGCGATGAGGTAGCGAGGCTGAGAGGGGTTATGGGCTGACGGCAGCTAAGAAATACAAGTTACGTAGCAGTTACAGTAATTTATTAAATCCCTTTACGCATTTTCATAATAATTTTCAAAAATATTTAAATGCAAAACACAAACAACAATAAGAAAAACAACAACAACAACAACAGTAAAAGTGCTAGTATTTGCTGCAAACGGTAAAAGGCAACAATGATTCATATTTATGGCAACGGCTGGGCTGTGCGCAACGCAGTCGTCGTCGTCGTCGTCGTCAGGAACATGAAGTTCTCAAGCGTACAGATATATACATATATATACTCGCATATATAAATTACAGCTCCTGTAAGCGCAAGTTTAATCCCTTTTGGCAGGAAAAAATCATAATTTCTGCGCGGTAGAGACGACGTTGATAAGCGTGCACTTGCTTTGGTACATATAAATAAGAATACATATATAATTATATATTTACATATAACAACAACAAATATAAGCATAAAGTTCCACTGGGCTGTGTTGTCTGTCCTTCACACTTTTCCCGCCAAGCGCAAGTGAAATGTTGCGAAAACTCCGGGCAAAAAACGCATAAAATGCAATAAAAACAACAAATACAACAAGTAAACGCTCGTGCAACAACAAAAATACTCAACAAAATTAAACAAGTCGCACAGCGAAAAAGTGGAAATGAAAATGACAGCGCGAGAAATAATTCTAATCTCCTCATGAATATTCCTTAGCATTTCATTCACTTTCGTGAATGACAAAGTGCAATTGCCTGCGATGCCAAGGCGTCGGATAGACAAACGCTGGGCTGCGAGGTTTTGCTGTGAAAGCGAGTGTAGAAGGTTTTTGACGCCGATGGCGCAAGTAAGCTGGTGTTTCGTTTTATTTAATGTTTTCACTAGACTTATGCCAGCTTTTTATTTGTTTTCATTAACATTTCTATTGCAGTCCATTCAGGCCTTATTTTTAATACTCGCGTAACAAAAGTTGCTAAGAGAGTGTTATAGTGTGTAAGTCATAAAACTAAACGAGTTAGATATAGGGTTATATATCTCAAAATGATCAGGATGACGAGACGAGTTAAAATCCGGATGTCTGTCTGCCCGTCCGTTCGTGTAACGGATAACTTGAATAAAAATTATGAAATCTTCATTGGCACCCTAACGTGGTTGGGATTGAAATGGGCGAAATCGGACCATTGCCACGCCCACAAAAGTGTCATAACTAAGCCGTAAATAAAGTTATAAAAATAAAATTTGGTATAAAGGATCGCGCTAGGAAGGGGCGTATTTGGATGTAATTTTTTTGGGGAAGTGGGCGTGGCCCCGCCTTCAAATAGTTTTTTAAGTATATTTCGCAAACCAATAAAGCTATATAAATCAAACTTTCTGCAGTCGGTTCCCTTACGTACCCCATCACACACCATGAAAATAGTTGAAATCGAATAATAACCACGCTCACCTCCCCTACAAAGGTTAGGTTGAAAATGAATAAAAGTGCGTTAACTCACTAATGGAAAACGTCAGAAACACTAAATTTTACAGAAGAAATGACAGAAGGAAGTTGCATTCAGATTTTTTTTACAAAATGGAAAATAGGCATGGCGTCGCCCACTTATGGGTCAAAACCCATATGTCAGAAACTACTCTACAGATTTCAATAAAATTCGGCATATAATATTTTCTTGACACCATGATGACATGTGTGGAAAAACGATGAAATGGGTTCACAACCACAACAACTTCCCATATAACTCAATTTTGAATTCCATCTTTTCCTTCACTTTATAATATATACATAAGGAACCAATAAATATAGCGGAATAAAACTTTACACAGATCATATCTGTGGCAACACTTGTGAAAAAATTGTCGAAATCGGACTATAACTTTTCAATGCCTTAGGGTAACTTTTCACTGAAAATAGGGATAAATCTCTCAGATATCTTATTTTTTTCTTCTAATAGTGTGTCTCTGTACCAGAAATGGTTAAAATCTCTCATATACCTAATTATAGGGTTTTCAAAAATACGATGGGCTTAATAGCTTATAAATCGGTTAATATGTGAAATATCTTAGCCAAATTAAAGGAGCATATACTCTCAGATATGATGTATGTTGGTGATGAAAATGAGTGAAATCGGTTCAGGAATTACCTCAGCCTATATACTATATATGATGATTTTCGTTTTTCTATTGGACTTTATGCCGAAATAATGGGTCAAATTGTGTGTTATCTTTATAAAAATATAGTAATAAATTGCGAGAGTATAAAATGTTCAGTTGCACCCGAACTTAGCCTTCCCTTGCTTGTTGATATAGTAAGGGAATTTAGTTCGGAAGCCATATACACATTTTTCCGACTTCAAAAAAGTCTTCCGAAGACTAACTTTATGTCTCTGAGCATCGTAAATGTCTACCCTAAAAATATGCAAAAAAATCATGACCTCTAACAAGCAACTTTAAAGATCAGTGACGGAACCACAGTTTACGGTATTACCAAAGAGAGCTCGGAAATTAGCGAGGACACACAGCAATATTGATGGTTGTCCCAAAAAAAAATCGTTCATTCCACGAGACCAAGAATTGCTATTAAATCGGAATCGCCCGACCATGTTGAGGGCGATCTTCAACTTATGGAATCAAATTCATCATGAATCTTGACTATCAAAGAAGCATCTCTTGCAGTATTTAATTAAATTCAAGCCAGAATGGATACTAAATGAAGATGTCTTAACAATTTTAAATAAGTTTATTTTCTTCAAGGCCGGATAAGTGTAATATTGAGAAGAAGTAGTGCGAAAAATTTGGATAATTAGAACAAACAATTGAACAGATGTCAATTTTAAACCATCCTGAGCGGTTTTAGTCCGTTTCCAAATTTTACCAAAATTAATTCTTATTCCTTGAATATATATGTTTCTTTGCTATTATTCATAGCTATTTTCTAAGGAAAATATGGTAAATTTATACCAAAACCTATTCCAGAGGTATATTCGGCAACTAGTTGATATAGTTTCTGATTTGTATTGTCGTCCAAACGATGACGTCTTCGATGGTACCGAAAAATTATTGAAAATACACTTTTATTTTCTAATTTGTAAGATCTGCAAAGCCTTTTATTATATTGTATTTCTTGGGGCTTAGCCCTCATTGCCATTCAGGAGTATTCTTTCATAGTCTGTTAACAGCAGAAACTCGCTGAGGTCCACATCCGGAAGCTCAATTATACAATTTTTCAATAATTTATTTCTGACAATACACCATTATCAAGACGAAATAACAACCTCATCGTCTTCGAACGAACGCTTTTTTGCAATTTCTTTCTTTAAAAGTTTCGATAATTCTATATAATAGTCTTTAATGATGGTTTTCTATTTTTAAATATGGTAGTTGTTCCATGAGCATTCCAAAATATTTATGTTAACCCTGTCAGCCGACTGTTTCGCTTTCCGACCGTTTTGGTCCGACGTTTCGCGTGCCTTCCATATTTCATCCACAGTAATATATCGACATCACAGCTTTTAAGCATCATTTGATTTTTTTCTCAAAATGAAGGTCACTTATTCTCAAAAAAAAAAAAAACTCTACCCAAATTGTTTGCAAAACTTCCAAGCGCTGCCAACACGTTTAATATCACAGCTTTCTTCAGGCACACACAGCAAATGAAATGATTTCTGCTAAATCATCGTTTTGACGGCTTCATAAAAGGAAGCAAGTACACACACACACCTGCCAGCGCTGCTTATACCTTTTCTTTTTGTGTTGTTGTTTTTTTTTTGCTTATGAAGACGTACATCCTGACGAAACAATCGTGCGAGTTACAAGGTCTCACACATTTTTGCACGCATAACGCATATGCAATGGCATCATACTTTTTATAAACATACATAAAGGTATAAGGATTTCAGCATATTTCACGGTAAATATATATATATAGTCTATATGTATATGTATCGCCTTTCGATTTCGCCAACCTCAACTAAGACACTCTCAGTCAAGTTGGTAAGCCCACCTCACCTTATTATCAACGGCGCAGCAAATGCTACAGCGTGACGCTACTAAATAAGGATTATGCTTTTGATTGAAGGTACGCGCTGCAGTGCGCCTGTCTGCCTAACTAATATACTAGTTACACGTGTGCGTGTTTATTGGTGTTGTTGTTGTTGTGAGCCATGTATCCCTCTTGTATGCTTGCGCAAGTGCTTTGTGTGTGAAATATGTGCTTCAAGTAATTTTTGCTTTTCTTTCGCTCGACACTTTTTAGCAACAACAACAAAAATAGTTTTTTTTTCTGCTTTTCTTCTGCTCAGGTCCTTATGCTGCAAGCGCAATAAGAAATGTCAAGATTCTATATACTTGTATATATATGTGTATTTATATATATTTATATTTGTTGTTGTGTTTATATTTTGCACATAAAACAATCTCGTTATGTCTTGGCATTATGCTGAAGCATTCTGCTTCGTTCTCGTCACTCGCAACGCCATAAATCACTCAACCGCCTGGCATTTCCACCACTTCCTGACGCGCTTGCACGTTTCTAACGCTCGTCGTTGTTGCTGTTGCGTCGACTCGGCAAAGCGTCCATCAGCGCACAGCCACATGCCTTCTGTTTTTTGTTTTACACTTTATGCCATTCCTTGCGTTGCCGTGCTAAGAAGCGGGCCAAAGTCGAAGAAGCAGGCTATTATCCTGCCAGCTCGTAGCCAAAGCAGCCATTATTATTTGCGCCCAGCCGCATACGGTGTGTGTGTGTGTAAAGTGCGCGTACATTGCCTTCTGTGTTTTTCTTTTACTTTTTTATTTATTGTTGTTTTAGTATTTTTGTTTTGCTTTGCTGTTTTGTTTTTGTTTGCTCTTTATGTTTAGGGATTTTTCCACATTGGTATTCGGTGCCGCTGTGACATTTTGGAGTGACAGACAAGACGTGTCCTTCGTCCTGCTTGGTTTTGTTTCACATTTTCTTTGTTTGTTTTTTGTTTTTGTTTTTATTTTTGTATTTACTTTTAGCTGCTTCTTAAACAGCACATCAGTAGATGTGACAGCGACAGCGCACAAAGTTTATCTTTCTTAATGGCTATAGTGAGGGTGACACTTTGCTTAAATACTCGGCCGTTTCGGAAAATTAGAGTGGCTCCGTGTCGTGGCAGGACATGGCAGTAAGCAGACGAAGATGAATTTTACTTACAATATACATAAAGTAGAAACGATAAGCGTGAATTGTGTGAAATGTGTCAAGGAAAAATGTTAGTAGAAGGTGAGTTGAATGAATAGGAATTGAAATATCATTTAATGATATCATGTAATGGTCCAAACAAAGAATTAATTAACTAATTAGTTTAATAAAGCGTGATACATTTCGAGACTCTCTACTTTTTTAATGAAAAAAAACACAGAAAATTGAAATTTATTGGGGAATCTTTATAATCATTCGAAAGAACATTGGTTGGCATTTATTCTCAAAGGTTATCTCTTTCAAATGTTGACCGCGGCTACGTCTCAGATGGTCCATCCGTTGAGTCCAATTTTCTATGACTTATTCGAACATTTCGACTGGTAACTGAATAATGACACGCAAACTGTTTTGCTCCAAGGCCTGAATCGAAGCGAGATTGTCTGTATATACTTTAGACTTCACATATTCCCATTGGAAAAAGTCTAACGGTATGATATCACACGATCTTGGTGGCCAATCGACCGGCTCAAAGCGTTTAATTATCAACTCAGCGAAGTATTCTCTCTTTAAATCCATTAATTGA